>NW_026616880.1:0-21113 GCF_000801105.2 Raphanus sativus | reverse complement strand
TTGAGTAAGCATTTGATCAAAAAGGATTTATAATTATAATAATTAGACTACATGCGAAAAGTGTTTTTGCGGGAGTACGAGGATATCCGTCCCCATCTCCCCCCCCCTTTTTGGCGAAGGGGATAGCTGAACTCGTCGGGTTGCGACGAGCTGCCTACGTACCTCTTGCGAGGATCAAGCCATCTCGTAGTTCTGCTTCTATCACGGTTGTTATTACTCACGATTTCTGGCGCCTTGACTGTTTCAGCTAAGTCGGCGGTTCGCGTCGGAGTTGGATCATCCGTTTTTTCGGCGACGACTCGAGGATTTTTCCAGTATCCTGAGTTGTGGCCTGTTTGGACAAATCCGAGTTGCTTTTTGCTGAGTTCTCGGAGGTACTCAGGTTCTTCTTGGTCCGCTTCGGGTTAGCTACTGGGGCGTTCCGATTGCTGCGAAGTTTATGTTCGGCTAGGAAGCAGAGTCGCGACTTTTTGGCTTCCCCAGATTACCGCTGTTCCAGTTGGTGTTGGAAACTTTGACGCCGAGATGGTAAGTGGACGGGATGCCTTCATGGCATTTATCCAAGGAGTTCCCATTATGGCGGAGCGTTATAGTTCCCATTATGGAGTTCACTACCGCGAATTCGACGATCTTCGTGACTTCTTTAGCCATGACCGGGAGTCTGATTTTTCGAGGGTCATGGATGTGACGGCCGAGAATCCAGTTAGTGGTCTTGGCTCTGGGATGACTTCTCCGAGGGTATGTTCATCCTCTGCAGAGTGTCGCGGAACATGATATTGACCGTGCTTCCTGTGTCGATGAGGATGCGGCCGACTTCGAGATCTTGAATCACCAAGTCGATGACCAGAGGATCGTAGTGGGGTTTATCGAGTCCGGTCGTATCCTGTTCCTCGAAGGTGATTGCGTTGACTGGGAACGTCGTCCTCCGAACACCATCCGGGGCTTGTCTCGGGCCTTCCGTCCGTAGGCTTTGATCGATGACACGGAGTCCTGGAAAAAATGCGATCCTCCGATTGACCATGTTGATCCTTTGGCGTGTTTGTTGTTCCTTCGCCGTCTTGTCTCCGTCCGTGTTTTTCGCCTGATTGAGTGCAGGAGCGTTATTCTCGGGGGGTCTGTCGGTCTTCGGCGGAACGGTCAGAATCTAGGAGCAGGTCTTTCACCCTCCTGACCGTTGCTAGTTCGCCGGCAAGCAGCTTCGTAATGAGTCTGGCGCCGAGGACTTGCAGTTGGCGGGTGGAGTGACCTCTCGTCTGATGGAACTCGCAGCTGGAATTGTCCTTTTACGAGTTCCGCGTCCAAGTGTTTCCGGCGGTCCTTCCTTGTTCGGAAATTAACGGCGTAGTTATGTTCGCCTTGGACGTCTTCCCCTTCGTGATGGACGTACTTGTCGTTACGAGAGGTTTTCTTCTTTGCCGGACGCTTTCGGCGGTCCATGCTTTGCGCTAGGATCTTCATCTCTTCTTCCATGATGATGAAATCCGTTGCCTTGTGGAGGGTATCTTGGATGGTGCGTGGCCTTTCCAGAGAAATCCACTTTCGGAATTTTGATTTGTACCAGAGGTTCTTCCTTAGGGCGTCGATGGCGACTCTATCGCTGAGGCCTGTTACCCTGGACATCACAAGTTTGAACCTCTTTATGTAGTCGCGGAGCGGTTCGTCTTCCTTTTGAATTAGACTCCAAAGGTCTACGTCGGAAGTTTCCCTGTCCATGAACATGGAGAATTGCTTCAGAAAAGCCGAAGCAAAGCTGGCGGAAACTTCCGATGGATTTCTTTTCAAGTGTGAGAACCACTCGAGCGCAGCACCTCTGAGGTTCTCGACGAATAGGAGACAGCAGCCGACATCCTTTTCCCGCTCCGGAAGTTTAGACCTTGCCATTGCAATCTGGAAAGACTGCAGATGTGCCTTTGGATCTGTGGTTCCATCGTAGGTGGGAAGCTTTATTTTCCCAGGATCCGAGACTCGCGCCTCCGTGATTCGAGAGGTGAACGGGGTTTTTCTCGACTCCTAGAGGAACAGGTCGATCTCGGGGGCAGTGCTGGTCGCGTGGTGAATCTGCGATTTTACCGCTTTCACCTCGGCTGCAGTTTTGGCGATGTACTCGCGCAGATCGTGAATCTCGCTGGCCGCCATTTGCGCTCTTCTGTTTCTACGCTGGCGGCGATAGGCCCGAGTCTGGTCCTCAGCCAACCTTTCTTGCTCTGACCAGTAGAGGTCTCTTCCTCTTCTGTCATGGGTTTTTTCGAAGGCTGCCGCCAGTCGAGCTGACTGACTTCGGGTCCTTCGGTGGTGGATGTCGGCGTCTTCGTCAGACGGATCCGATTGATCGCTGACATCCAGATTGATTCTTTTCGACGTCGTCTCCTTCGTTGTCCCTTGCGGGAGGTGGAAGGTTGCCCGTCGTTTTCTTCTGCCCCGTCGGATGTGGTATCGTCAGGACGAGTTCCGGGGATTTTTCTCAGGGCATCTTTTTCTTGGTCTTCGGAAGTTCCGAAGTCCAGCCTCCTGACACGCCTCACCTTGGTGGATCCGCGCGGGAGTTTGCTTTTCGCTGTTAAGGTATTGACCTGTTTAGCGAGTGAAAGCCATTAGTTTCTCCTGTTCTTCGACCGTTTCTGGGCGGTGGCGAACAGTTCCTTCATCTGGTCCAGCATCGCGGTGTTTGCCTCGGCAGTGACCGTCGATACGTTTCTGTCAGGAGTCTTCTCAGCGTTGACATCGACGGCTGGTCCGTCGTGTGTTTGCTTGTCTTTTTCCGGCGTCAACAGACATGCTTAACGGGCGTGCGTAGTTGCGAGAAAGATAAGCGTGAATCACCCTCCTTCTAGCGCAAAACTGTGGGAACCGAAATTCCACTGTCGATTTTAGTTAAGTTAAAACGTAGGAAAACTAAGTTGACCTAGTTCCCCGAGGATCCCGGCTATCTGCTGGGCCACGCACAACAAGTTAAGACAAGTCTAATTCGAGAATAAATGCGTAAAATAAATAGAGCAAAAAGAAGAATCTTATTTCCGAATCTGCGGAGAGCGTTTTGGACAACAGGTCGAGATCTCGGCCGCAAGAGCTGTCGATCGTCGCTAGTCTCGAAACCTAGATCTAACCTAGTTTGAGTCGCAGCTCGCTAAAAAGGAAATAAGCGCCTAAGTTCTAAATTGCTCTGGAGTGGTTTGTTTCTTCTGATTTCGGATCCCCCTTCCTCTGCTCCTAGCTTTGCTTATATACTCCCATATGACGGTCTATCCTTGATGGGCTGAGTCTGCCGCGGGCTGGACTTTTTTCCATTTTCGTTGGCTTTCGCGTTTATCAGGAAAGTTGACATTTATCTTTTCGGAAAGTTGACATTTATCTTTTCGGAAGTTTAACATTTATCTTGTCTTGGCGAAGATAATTGTAAACTGTCGCATCTATCCTTTTAGAAAATCGTAAATGGGTCGTCCCGATCAGGTTTGGTCCCTTTCGGGCCGTCTTCCGGACTTCCGCTGTTTTTTCTACGATTTCTTTGAAAGGATGCTCCTACTTAGATGTCGAGTCTGTCGGAAGATCTTCGATCCATTGCCGTGGTGAATGGTGTTTTAAGATAACCATCACCATTTTATACGAAGTCTTCCTATCCGTTGACGTCTTAGGGGTTCTTTGAAATCCTGGAGCAGAAAAAGGAGTTTTGTTTGCGGGGACTCGGAAAGTCGCAAAATACGGATTTCTGGCGACCCGGAGGCCTGGAGCTTACGCACGAAGACTAGCCATCCGACGACCCGAGCCAGCACGGGGCTAGCCGCCCGGCGACCATGGCCAGCACGGGCGCTAGCCGCCGGCGGCCACGGCCAGCACGGGGCTAGCCGCCTGGCGGCCACGGCCAGCACGGGGCTAGCCGCCCGCGGACACGGCCAGCACGGGCGCTAGCCCGCCGGCGGCCACGGCCAGCACGGGGCTAGCCGCCCGGCGGACACGGCCACGGCCAGCACGGGCCGCTAGCCGCCGGCGGCCACGGCCAGCACGGGGCTAGCAGCCCGGCGGCCACAGCCAGCACGGGCGCTAGCCGCCGGCGGCCACGGCCAGCACGGGGCTAGCAGCCCGGCGGCCCCACGCCAGCACGGGGCTAGCCGCCCGGCGGCCACGGCCAGCACGGGGCTAGCCGCCCGGCGGCCACGGCCACGACTGGGGGTCGGCTGTTCGTTTCCTTCGGTTTCGTGCGTTTTTTCTGCGTTTTTTAGTTTTTCCGTAGGTTTTTCCTTGTGTAGAGAATGTATCTAGCTGTTGATTTCGAGATGATTTAATCTCGAACTTTAATGGTTTCCCGAGGTTTCTCGATTACAATTGGTCTCTCGAGGTTGCTCTTACATCTTTCATATTTTTCCGAGATTTTCGGACATCGATTTCGTCTTGGACCGATTTTGACCCAACATCCTATGAGATTTATTCACTTCCTGGTTATTCTCCACTGCTGATTAGTGGTTCCCAATCAAGCTTCTTACATATTGGTTAATCCTGGTTGATAAAGATCATGAAGAATTGCCATATGTCCGAACAGGCTAATCTGGAATCATCTTGATAGAAGGTGGGATATCTTCTTGCGCACAACACACTATGAGAATAATCGACTTCCTGGTTTTTATCCACTGATTAGTGGTTCCAAATAAAGGTTCTTAGCTCGTGGTTCAACCTGGTTTGATAAGAATTCTGAAGATATTGCCATACGTCCGAACAGGCTAATCTGGAATCATCTGGATAGAAGGTGGGATATCTTCTTACTCACAACCACTTATGAGATTTATTCAACTTCCTGGTTATTCTCCACTGATTAGTGTTTTCCCAAATAAAGCTTCTTAGATCGTGGTTCATCCTGGTTTGAATAGAATCATGAAGATAATGGCATATGTCCGAACAGGCTAATCTTGAATCATCTGGCATAGAAGGTGGGATATCTTCTTCTCACACCACGGTATGAGATTTATTACACTTCCTGGTTATTTCCACTTGATTAGTGTTCCAAATAAAGCTTCTTAGATCGTGGTTCATCCTGGTTTGATAAGAATCATGAGATATTGCCATATGTCCGAACAGCTAATCTGGAATCATCTGGATAGAAAGTGGGATATCTTCTTACTCACAACTCCTATGAGATTTATTCAACTTCCTGGTTATTCTCCACTGATTAGTGGTTCCCAATCAAGCTTCTTAGATCGTGGTTCATCCTGGTTTGATAAGAATCATGAAGATATTGCATATGTCCGAACAGGCTAATCTGGAATCATCTGGATAGAAAGTGGGATATCTTCTTACTCACAACTCCTATGAGATTTATTCAACTTCCTGGTTATTTCTCACTGATTAGTGGTTCCAAATAAAGCTTCTTAGATCGTGGTTCATCCTGTTTTGATAAGAATCATGAAGATATTGGCATATGTCCGAACAGGCTAATCTGGAATCATCTGGATAGAAAGTGGGATATCTTCTTACTCACAACACTATGAGATTTATTCAACTTCCTGGTTATTCTCCACTGATTAGTGGTTCCAAATAAAGCTTCTTAGATCGTGGTTCATCCTGGTTTGATAAGAATCATGAAGATTATGCCATATGTCCGAACAGGCTAATCTGGAATCATCTGGATAGAAAGTGGGATATCTTCTTACTCACAACTCCTATGAGATTTATTCAACTTCCTGGTTATTCTCCACTGATTAGTGGTTCCCAATCAAGCTTCTTACATATGGTTCATCCTGGTTTGATAAGAATCATGAAGATAATGGCATATGTCCGAACAGGCTAATCTGAATCATCTGGATAGAAAGTGGGATATCTTCTTACTCACACCATTATGAGATTTATTCAACTTCCTGGTTATTCTCCACTGATTAGTGGTTCCAAAAAAAGCTTCTTAGATCGTGGTTCATCCTGGTTTGATAAGAATCATGAAATATTGCCATATGTCCGAACAGGCTAATCTGGAATCATCTGGATAGAAAGTGGGATATCTTCTTACTCACAACTCCTATGAGATTTATTCAACTTCCTGGTTATTTCCACTGATTAGTGGTTCCAAATAAAGCTTCTTAGATCGTGGTTCATCCTGGTTTGATAAGAATCATGAGGATATTGCCATATGTCTGAACAAGCTATCTGGAATCATCTGGATAGAAGTGGGATATCTTCTTGCTCACAACTCCTATGAGATTTATTCAACTTCCTGGTTATTCTCCACTGATTAGTGGTTCCAAATAAGCTTCTTACATATTGGTTCATCCTGGTTTGATAAGAATCATGATGAAGATAATGGCATATGTCCGAACAGGTTAATCTGGAATCATCTGGATAGAAGTGGGATATCTTCTTGGTCACAACACTTATGAGATTTATTCAACTTCCTGGTTATTCTCCACTGATTAGTGGTTCCAAATAAAGCTTCTTAGATCGTGGTTCATCCTGGTTTGATAAGAATCATAAAGATAATGCCATATGTCCGAAAAGGCTAATCTGGAATCATCTGGATAGAAAGTGGGAAATCTTCTTAATCACAGCTCCTATGAGATTTATTCAACTTCCTGGTTATTTTCCACTGATTAGTGGTTCCAAATAAAGCTTCTTAGATCGTGGTTCATCCTGGTTTGATAAGAATCATGAAGATAATGGCATATGTCCGAACAGGCTAATCTGGAATTATCTGTATAGAAAGTGGGATATCTTCTTAATCACAACTCCTATGAGATTTATTCAACTTCGTTGGTTATTCTCTACTGATTAGTGGTTCCAAATAAAGCTTCTTAGATCGTGGTTCATCATGGTTTGATAAGAATCATGAAGATAATGGCATATGTCCGAACAGGCTAATCTGGAATCATCTGGATAGAAAGTGGGATATCTTCTTGCTCACAACACTTATGATATTTATTCCACTTCCTGGTTATTCTCCACGGATTAGTGGTTCCAATAAAGCTTCTTAGATCGTGGTTCATCCTGGTTTGATAAGAATCATGAGGATATTGCCATATGTCCGAACAAGCTAATCTGGAATCAGCTGGATAGAAAGTGGGACATCTTCTTACTTACAACTCCTAAGAGATTTATTCAACTTCATGGTTATTCCCCACTGATTTGTGGTTTCCCAATCAAGCTTCTTACATATTGGCTCATCCTGGTTTGATAAGAATCATGAAGATAATGGCATATGTCCGAACAGGCTAATCTGGAATCATCTGGATCGAAAGTGGAATATCTTCTTACTCACAACTCCTATGATTTTTTTTTAACTTCCTGGTTATTCTCCACTGATTAGAAGGTGTGATAGAATGTGGGATATCTTCTTGCTCACGACACTTATGAGATTTATTCAAACTTCGTGGTTATTCTCCACTGATTAGTGGTTCCAAATAAAGCTTCTTAGATCGTGGTTCATCCTGGTTTGATAAGAATCATGAAGATATTTCCATATATCCAAACAGGCTAATCTGGAATCACCTGGATAGAAAATGGGATATCTTCTTACTCACAACTCCTATGAGATTTATTCAACTTCCTGGTTATTCTCCACTGATTAGTGGTTCCCAATCAAGCTTTTTACATATTGGTTCATCCTGGTTTGATAAGAATCATGAAGATATTGCCATATGTCCGAACATGCTAATCTGGAATCATCTGGATAGTAAGTGGGATATCTTCTTACTGACAACTCCTAATAGGTTTTTATTCAACTTCCTGGTTATTCTCCACTGATTAGTGGTTCCAAATAAAGCTTCTTAGATCGTGGTTCATCCTGGTTTGATAAGAATCATTAAGATAATGACATATGTCCGAAAAGGCTAATCTGGAATCATTTGTATAGAAGGTGGGATATCTTCTTGCTCACAACACTTATGAGATTTATTCAACTTCCTGGTTATTCTCCACTGATTAGTGGTTCCAAATAAAGCTTCTTAGATCGTGGTTCATCCTGGTTTGATAAGAATCATGAAGATTGTTGGGGTCAAAAACGGTTATCTCGAAATCAACGGCTAAAAAATATTTATCATGCGCGGACTTTCCATAAAACAAGCGTCAAAAGCTTGGACAGGCCGAACGACAAGGAATCCGCCTTGAAACTTCAAAGAGGGCCGTTCTCTCAAACCGTGAGGACCCAGAAAACGATCAAGATATCAAATCGAAGCCCTCGTCGAGACGCACGTGCTGGTCCTGGCCGCCGGCGGCTAGCCCCCGTGCTGGTCTTGGCCGCCGGGCGGCTAAGCCCCCGTGCTGGTCCTTACCGCCGGGAAACTTCAAAGAGCCCGTTCTCTCAAACCGTGAGGACCCAGAAAACGATCAACATATCAAATCGAAGCCCTCGTCGAGACGCACGTGCTGGTCGTAGCCGCCGGGCGGCTAACCCCCGTGCTGGCCGTGGCCGCCGGCGGCTAGCGCCCGTGCTGGCCGTGGCCGACGGGCGGCTAGCCCCGTGCTGGCCGTGGCCGCCGGCGGCTAGCGCCCGTGCTGGCCGTGGCCGCCGGGCGGCTAGCCCCGTGCTGGTCGTGGCCGCCGGCGGCTAGTGCCGTGCTGGCCGTGGCCGCCGGGCGGCTAGCCCCGTGCTGGCCGTGGCCGCCGGCGGCTAGCGCCCGTGCTGGCCGTGGCCGCCGGGCGGCTAGCCCCGTTGATAGAACCTAAGTAAGGATCACTCTGCCGGTATGGATGATATGAACTCAGATCCGAGTGGATTGAGAACTAATGGATCGAAGGGTGACACTAAGGGTTGCGGAAGCCCAAAGATACTACCAGAGTTCGAAGGTTGCCGGATGTGACGCACCGGTCCAACACAACGAAAGTGTTTCACTCGGAGATAACCTCACCAAGCAAACTATGAATGTTCTAAGACAAAGAACAATGAGAGAAAACTCAAAAAGAGATAAAGGAAATCGATTGTGATTTTATTTCATGAAGGACTCACATATATATAGTGTTTGTGAGTCAAAGAAACATAAATAGAATTCTTGGAAAAGACAACATTGAAAATAGAAATGTTGAAAACAAGACATAGAAAATGTGAACTTTGACCAAGACCAGTCAATGCACGGAAATTGATGAAGACTTGGCAAGGTTCATTGACTGTCCAGGTTCGTGATTCGTCCAGGTTCATCCTGTGATGATCAGGTCGTCCGCGGTAAGGAGCAGGACGGACGCAAGGCTGCCCGCATGGTTGATCATCGATGATCCATGAACGGATGAAGAGATAGCTCGACCCAAATCTTCAGAGAGCCTAAGTAACATCCCTTTGGAGAAGTTGGATGCATCGATCATCATAAAATCATCAAAGTGGTCGGACAAGTCGAGATCAGCCTGATCCGGGTGTGCGGTACGTCCCAAACGGGCCAGAAAAGAATGGCTAAGTCCGGAATCAGGTTCATCTCGATGATCATGGGTTCTGACTTGACTGTTGGCTCTAGAATGACGAATGGGTCGGGGAAGAACGCCTGTGGGTCGGCTGATTCGGTCATCAGGTCGTGAATCCATCCTTAGGTCGCGTCCGGGTGCACTCGGGTCGATCCGGTACACGGCTCTGTCCGTTGATCTGGTACGGCTGAATGGCTGAACCTCAGTTGGACTGATCTGATCGTCCTGAGTCTGCTCCAAGTCCTGGTCCAGGTCCTGGGTTCCATCATTCCCTCCCTCTTCAAAAGGATTTGACCACAAATCCGGATCATCTGCAAGAAAAGGAGATAGATCAGAAACATTAAAACTTGAAGAGATATCATACTTACCCTGAAGATCAAGCTGGTAAGCATTGTCATGGAGTTTCTTGAGAATCTGGAATGGACCATCGACCCGGGGCATGAGTTTGGACTTCCTTTGTTCCGGGAATCGTTCCTTCCTCAAATGGACCCAAACAAGATCACCTTCCTGAAAGATCATTTCTTTTCTCTTCTTGTCTGCAAGTCGTTTGTAGCCTTTGGTCTTGGCTTCAATGTTGGCCCGGACCTGTTCATGCAGCTTCTTGATCGTGTCCACCTTCCTCTTGCCATCTGTACTAACTCGTTCACTCAAAGGCAAAGGTAAAAGATCAAGTGGAGACAAAGGATTAAATCCATAAACAACCTCAAAAGGAGAAAACTTAGTAGCTGAATGCAATGCATGATTGTAAGCAAACTCAACATGAGGCAAACATTCTTCCCAAGTCTTAAGATTCTTTTTAACCAAAGATCTAAGCAAAGCAGACAAGGTTCGATTAACTACTTCAGTTTGCCCATCAGTTTGCGGATGACAAGTTGTAGAGAACATCAATCTAGTACCTAGCTTAGACCACAAGGTCTTCCAAAAATAGCTAAGGAACTTAGCATCACGATCAGAGACAATGGTCTTAGGCATTCCATGCAATCTAACAACTTCCTTAAAGAATAAATCTGCAACTTGCACAGCATCATCAGTTTTGTGACAAGGAATGAAATGAGCCATTTTTGAGAACCTATCTACAACCACAAAGATAGAATCTCGTCCAGCTTTGGACCTAGGCAAACCAAGCACAAAATCCATAGAAATGTCTACCCAAGGATGAGAGGGAATGGGTAGAGCTGAGTACAAACCGTGGTTTGATGCTTTAGGCTTAGACTTCTTGCACACCACACATCGGCCACAGATCCTCTCAACATCTTTCATCAAACTCGGCCAATAGAAGTGGTCATGAACAGCCTTGTAAGTCTTCTTGACACCAAAGTGTCCCATAAGTCCTCCTCCATGAGCTTCCCTGAGAAACAACTCCCTCAAAGAACATTGGGGCACACACAAACGGTTATCAAAGAATAAGAAACCAGAACTTTGAAAGTATTTCCCATAAGCAACCTTGGTGCATTTTCGAAAAATCTCTTTAAAATCCTGATCAGAGGCATAAAGATCCTTGATAAATTCAAAACCAAGCAATTTAGTCTCAAGGGCTGAAAGAAGAGTATACCTTCGAGACAATGCATCGGCCACAACATTCTCCTTACCTTGTTTGTACTTGATCACATAAGGGAATGTTCAATGAACTCCATCCAACGAGCATGCCTCTTGTTGAGCTTCTGCTGACCCTTAAGATGTCTTAGAGACTGATGGTCAGTGTGGATGATGAACTCCTTAGGCCAAAGATAGTGCTGCCACGTTTGAAGGGCTCTCACCAAGGCATAGAGTTCCTGGTCGTATGTGGGGTAGTTGAGCATGGCACCACCAAGCTTCTCACTGAAATAAGCTACTGGTTTTCCTTCCTGCATCAACACAGCACCAATACCAACACCAGAAGCATCACATTCGATCTCAAAAGCTTTAGAAAAATCTGGAAGTACAAGCAAAGGGGCATTAGTCAACTTCCCTTTAAGGATTTCGAATGCTTCTTCTTGAGCTGGTCCCCATTTGAACCCCACGTTCTTCTTGATCACTTCAGTGAGAGGAGCGGCCAAGGTACTGAAGTTTTGAACAAACCGCCTATAGAAACCGGCAAGGCCATGGAAGCTTCTCACTTCACTAATGGTTTTCGGAATGGGCCAGTCTCGGATTGCTTGGACCTTCTGCTCGTCCACTCTCAAGCCATCTGCACCTACAACAAAACCTAGAAAGACCACATGATCTGTGCCAAAAGAACATTTTCCAAGGTTAGCAAACAAATGTTCCTTTCTAAGGACTTCAAGAACAGATTTCAGGTGCTGTTTGTGCTCATCAAGGCTTTTGCTGTAAATAAGAATGTCATCAAAGTACACTACAACAAAATGACCAATAAAAGACCTCAAGACATGATTCATTAGGCGCATGAAAGTACTAGGTGCATTTGTGAGACCAAAGGGCATGACAAGCCACTCATACAAACCTAGTTTTGTTTTAAAGGCCGTTTTCCATTCATCACCTTCTTTCATCCTAATCTGATGATAGCCACTTTTCAAATCTATCTTAGAAAAGTACTTAGAACCATGGAGTTCATCAAGCATATCATCAAGGCGAGGGATAGGATGTCGATACTTTACCGTGATGTTGTTTATGGCCCGGCAGTCCACACACATCCTCCAGGAGCCATCCTTCTTTGGGACGAGTAGAACAGGCACTGCACAGGGACTGAGACTCTCTCTGATGTATCCCTTCTCAAGCAGGTCGTTGATCTGTTTCTCCAGCTCCTTGGTCTCGACCGGATTGGTGCGGTACGCTGGTCGGTTCGGAAGAGATGCGCCCGGGACAAGATCAATCTGATGCTCAATGCCTCTTACTGGTGGCAATCCTTTTGGATTTTCTTCTGGAAACACATCAGAATAATCCTGCAAGATACCTAAAAATTCACTCGGAATCTCCGGTGCAAGGTCAGAAGAAGATGAGGCCAAAAGAGACTCTTTATAAACAAGTAAGAGAAATGGCTTTTGAGAGCAAAGAGACTTCCTTACCTGACTTTCTTTGACAAAGAAGTTGGAGTTTCTGGTACTTGTCTCAGGTTTATCAGCCTTAGAGTCTTGGTCTCGGTTCTTCCTAAGTTGGACCTGGTCTTGATGGACTTCCGAAGGTGACAAAGGCACCAAGGTGATCTTCTTTCCTTTGTGATCAAACGAGTGCCTGTTTGTGAAGCCATCATGCACTGCCTTCTTGTCAAATTGCCAAGGTCGGCCCAAGAGAACATGGCAAGCATCCATGGGAAGCACATTGCACACAACCTCATCCTCATATCGGCCAATGGAGAGTGGAACTGTGACTTGCTCCTTCACATACTGTTCTCCAGCCTCATTGAGCCACTCTAACCTGAAAGGACGAGAAAGAGGTCGAGTAACAAGCCCAAGTTTCTTTACAAGAGTGTCACTGGCCACATTAGTGCAACTGCCTCCATCAATAATCAAAGAACAAACTTTATCAGAAATGAGACATCTAGAGTGAAAGAGATTCTCCCTTTGTTCTTTTTCATTGGATTTGGGTTGGACACTCAAGGTACGCCTAGTAACCAGTAGTGAACCTTGGCTTGGCTCATCAAGAACATCCTCATCATAGATCGGACCAGAGCTCTCCACAAAGGTCGAGCAAAACTCATCGATCACGCCATCGGCCTCCTCATCAAAGATGGGATCAAAGGTGTCGTCCAAAGTCTTTCTAGTAACAAGAAGGGGGCCATGAACTGGGAAGTCAAGTGCTTCTTCCTCATCATCAGTATCATAAACTGGTCCGAGATCCTCCTTGTCTTCTTCAGATTCGACTTCTCCATTCTCCAAGAGCACCATCACCTTTTGGTTTGGACATCGGTTGGCATAGTGGCCAAGACCTTGACACTTGAAGCACCTGATGTCTCTTGCACGGCTAGGATTCTCAACTGCTTTTCCTTTGTCAAAACGAGCAGGGACATCAGTCTTAAAAGCATTATTTGTTGTGGAAGAAGACTTACCCTTGTCTTGATAGTTTGGCTTGGAAGCAAAGGTTGGTTTTGAAGCAAAGGTCGGTTTGGAGAGACCTTTTCTCTTGAGTTGTTGTTCAATCAGCACGGCCTTGTGTAGCATCTGTTCCATGCTGTCATAGTCTTCCAGCTCCATGCGGTCTTGTATGTCCCGGTTGAGCCCGGTGAGAAACCTAGCCATGGTGGCGTCTAAGGGCTCATCTACATCAGCCTTGATCATCAAGGTCTCCATCTCCTGGTGGTAGTCCTCAACTGACTTAGAACCTTGAAGCAAACGCCTGAGTTTATGGTGTAGATCTCTGTGGTAATGGTCGGGAACAAAGCGTCTCCGCATCAGCATGGAAAGCTCATCCCATGTAACAACTGGCGCCACACCTGCTCTTCTCCTGCTAGTCACAACTCGATCATACCAGTTAATAGCATAGCCAGTAAACTCAGCAGCAGCAAGTCTAACCTTTTTAATATCAGAAAAGTTTTGACAATCAAAAACAAGTTCAATCTTTCTTTCCCATTCAAGAAAGGCATCCGGATCATTCTTGCCATCAAAACTTGGAATTTTCAATTTCAAACCACCCAATCCATTATCAGTTCTTTCATTTCTACCAAATGGATTGACATCACCTTGGTTTTGTTGTCTAGGAGCTCTCCTTGGTCGGTTGATGGACTGATCATCATCATAGGACTCATCTCGGATCTCAAGGTCGGACCGGCTGTGTCTCCTTGGGCGGTCACGCCTGGTTCTGGTTTGGGACTGAGCTGGTCGGCCCTGAAGTTCATCCAGCCTAAGATGGATCGCCTCCAAACCTGTATTCAACAAGTTAGACATAGAATCATTGAGAGCACGCATCTGCAAGTTAGATAATCCAGCAAAAGAATTTCCGGGTCTGTTTCTTTCTTCTTCACTGCCCATGGTTTCCTGAAAACTTAAACAAGGCAAAGTTAGAGTAAAAAGCCTCACACTCTCAGGTGTTTATCTCACCCACACACGTGTTTCACTCGAGTTTTTGGTAATCACACAAGAGAGTTCCTCCCAAAGTTCTAAGAGAGCAAACAAGATCACCCAATGAGATAATCCAAGTGAACACAAATGATCAAGAGAGAGAGATAAGAGATTTCAAAGGGGAACCCGCCTTAACCACCTCAAAGGCCGGATTTCTCTTCGGCCAGCAGGCTTTCTCTTCCACCACCTCACCACAATCAAACAAACTTTGAATCTTTTCTTTTTTTTTTTTTATATAATCTTTTCTTTCTTTTTTTTTTTTTTTTTTTATAGCATAAACTTAGATCTTTTTTTTTTTTTTTTTTATATGGGGGTAATGAGGGGCCCGGGTTCAAGATAGATAGATAAGAAGTGTTTAGAAGAAATGGAGAGATGAGAAAATGGATAGAAAAGAGTTACCGGAAGAGTGGCTCTGATACCACTTGATAGAACCTAAGTAAGGATCACTCTGCCGGTATGGATGATATGAACTCAGATCCGAGTGGATTGAGAACTAATGGATCGAAGGGTGACACTAAGGGTTGCGGAAGCCCAAAGATACTACCAGAGTTCGAAGGTTGCCGGATGTGACGCACCGGTCCAACACAACGAAGTGTTTCACTCGGAGATAACCTCACCAAGCAAACTATGAATGTTCTAAGACAAAGAACAATGAGAGAAAACTCAAAAAGAGATAAAGGAAATCGATTGTGATTTTATTTCATGAAGGACTCACATATATATAGTGTTTGTGAGTCAAAGAAACATAAATAGAATTCTTGGAAAATACAACATTGAAAATAGAAATGTTGAAAACAAGACATAGAAAATGTGAATTTGACCAAGACCAGTCAATGCACGGAATTGATGAAGACTTGGCAAGGTACATTGACTGTCCAGGTTCGTGATTCGTCCAGGTTCATCCTGTGATGATCAGGTCGTCCGCGGTAAGGAGCAGGACGGACGCAAGGCTGCCCGCATGGTTGATCATCGATGATCCATGAACGGATGAAGAGATAGCTCGACCCAAATCTTCAGAGAGCCTAAGTAACATCCCTTTGGAGAAGTTGGATGCATCGATCATCATAAAATCATCAAAGTGGTCGGACAAGTCGAGATCAGCCTGATCCGGGTGTGCGGTACGTCCCAAACGGGCCAGAAAAGAATGGCTAAGTCCGGAATCAGGTTCATCTCGATGATCATGGGTTCTGACTTGACTGTTGGCTCTAGAATGACGAATGGGTCGGGGAAGAACGCCTGTGGGTCGGCTGATTCGGTCATCAGGTCGTGAATCCATCCTTAGGTCGCGTCCGGGTGCACTCGGGTCGATCCGGTACACGGCTCTGTCCGTTGATCTGGTACGGCTGAATGGCTGAACCTCAGTTGGACTGATCTGATCGTCCTGAGTCTGCTCCAAGTCCTGGTCCAGGTCCTGGGTTCCATCACCCGTGCTGGCCGTGGCCGCCGGCGGCTAGCGCCCGTGCTGGCCGTGGCCGCCGGGCGGCTAGCCCCGTGCTGGCCGTGGCCGCCGGCGGCTAGCGCCCGTGCTGGCCATGGCCGCCGGGCGGCTAGCCCCGTGCTGGCTTGGGTCTTCGGATAACGATCTTCGGTACACAAATCCCAGTCTCCGGCAGTCTGAAGTTTGTACTTTGAGTTTTTCTCAAGTCCTCGCAGGACGAATCATCGAGATTCCGTGTACGAAACCCTGGTCCTTCTCCAATCAAAGACCGTCGGAACATTTCGGAAACTCGTAAGATATCGACGGGAAGGAAGATCTTAGATTCTTCGTACGAAACAGCGATGGTCATCTTAAAACACCACTCGTCTCAACTCTACGAATGAACGAAGAACTTCCAAAGAGATTGTAGAAAACAACGGAAGTCCTAGAGACGGCCCGAAGGGACCAAACGCGATCGGACAGTCTGTCTACGATTATCTGAGATGGATACGACGATTTACGTTTATCTTTACGTAACAGGATAAATGTTAAATTTCCGGAAGGATAAATGTCAAGTTTCCCGAAAAGCGTGGAGGCCGACGAAAATGGAAAGAAGCCCGCCCTGCGGCCCAGAAGAAGAATAGACCGTCATAAGAAGGAGTATATAAAGGAGCTTTGGGAGAGGAAGAAAGGCAGAGCGAAAATCATTAAGAGAGAGAGAAATCCGAGATTGGAGACCTAGAGAGCTCCTGTTAGGTTAAGAACTTAGAATTTAGGCGGTAGACTAGCAAGGTAGGACCTAGAACGTCCGGCCGCCTCTCGTTCTATTTTCATCTTGTCCGCAGGCTCCTGTCTCTCTCGGAAGGATCTAACAATCCTTTTACTTAGAGTTCCGCACATAGAAACCCTAGGCATTAATCTCGACATGCCTGTTTCAATGTCCAACGCTCATACTAGACGAACTCCGCCGAGGCAGTTCGATCTCTTGTTCAAATCTTTCTAACTGAACTACGTCCGACTTGATCCTCGAAAGGGGTACGTAGGCAGCCTTTCTCAAGGTCCAGTCCCAACTCTTAACAAAACCCTTGTTGTACTTAGAGTTCCGCACATAGAAACCCTAGGCATTATTCTCGACATGCCCGTTTCTATGACTAACGCTCGTACTAGACGAACTCCGCCAGGCAGTTCGATCTCTTGTTCAAACAACTCCAACTGAACTACGTCCGACTTGATCCTCGAAAGGGGTACGTAGGCAGCCTTCCTTAAGGTCCAGTCTCAAATCTTAATAAAACCTTTCCGCATTTATTTGATCACTCGTCGTTGGTTGTCGCAGAGAATCCGGACCTTCAGGGAAAGTTAGGTTTACTTAGCTTTCCTCCGATTTACTTAATAAAAATCGACAGTGCGAATTTCGGTTCCCACAGTTTGGCGCTAGAAGGAGGGGAGGTCGGATTCTCTTACTCAAAAACCTACGATTGGTAACAACAGCATGGCCACATCACCTGTCCGCAACATCGTGTCATTCGGGGACAGAGCAACGGCTGGTCAAGCCAAACCTCACGACGAACTCCTCGTTATCAGACTAACGATCCAGGACATCGACGTAGCAAGAATATTGGTCGACACCGGATGCTCGACAAATATTATATATAAGAACACTCTCGAGAGGATGGGAATCGACCTAAGCGCTATCACGGACGATCCCAACCCAATAATCGGACTCTCAGGAAACATCACAATGACCCTCGGCTCAGTCGATCTCTTGGTCAGAGCCGGGAGCGTCACGAAGATGGTGGAGTTTTTGGTAGTCGACGGTCCATCAGCATATAACGCGATCGTCGGGACTCCGTGGTTAAATTCCTTGCGAGCAATCCCCTCGACTTTCCATCTGTGCCTCAAATTTCCGACCCTCCTCAGAGTTGAAACTATACAAGGAGATCGTAAAGCGCCGCAAGTCTGCTTGGCCGCTGGGTTAAAACGAAAAAACTCTGAGTCCGAAACTAACCCAAAAAAGCAAGCAACTCACGAACCAGCATCGCAGGACCCTCCAGAAATCTTCTGGCAGTCGCAAAGAGCTGAGGTCCTGGAAGGAAAACGTGAGCCCACTTGCGAACCAGTAATTTCGGTCTGCCTCGACGAGACTAACCCAGAGCGGTGCGTGGAGATTGGAGCCAATCTCCGCAATCTATCGAAAGCAGAACTCACCGCATGTCTCAAGAAGAACCTTAACACGTTTGCTTGGGCTGCGGGAGATATGCCGGGAATCGACATCAACGTAACATGTCACGAACTCAAACATCGATCCAACTCATAAACCCGTAAAACAAAAGAGGCGAAAGCTAGGCCCCGAACGGGCAACTGCGGTTAATGAGGAAGTCGAAAGACTCCTCAAAGATGGATCAATAACAGAAGTAAGATATTCCGACTGGCTCGCCAATCCCGTCGTCGTCAAGAAGAAAAACGGGAAATGGCGAGTGTGCGTCGACTTTACTGATCTCAACAAAGCATGCCCGAAGGATTGTTTTCCGCTTCCGCACATCGACCGTCTTGTCGAGGCAACCGCAGGAAACAAACTCCTATCGTCCATGGACACAACCCCCCTCGTTTGGGATTATCGAAGAAAGACTTCGGTAAAAATTCATAAAAAGACTTGGTAGTGGAGACGGATTCCTGCCTGCCGTATAAAACGGCTATGGTTAGCTTGAACACCAGTTGCCTTAACTATACGGGGAATTGAAACCTTTCGGAAAAACCAGCGTCACATCGACGGCTTTTTCTAAAAGAAAAATCGTAAAAACGTCTAAGGCCCAAGACAGCCCAAAAGGGGCCCGAATCACGGCTAAACGACCCACATACGATTTTAGGAAGGATCGAGCCCAAAGCTGATATGACGGTCTGATTACCAAGTAGAGTTTCGACTGAAAATGCTTTTTAGAATTTCTCCTGGAAATCGCGGAGAAACCCCAAATTACTCATGAAACAGAAAGCACGACTGATCGGGTTACCAATCAGCGTTTCTAATGATAAAATTCGATAAACATTTTACGGAACACCTTTCGTAAAAATAAATTCTCGAAAATATTTCACGAGACAGCTTTTGCATGATTAAACTCGACAAACATTTTTACAAAACAGTTTCCGTAAAATTAACTCGACAACATTTTGTGAAATAACTCTCGTAAAATAAAAGGTCAACAACGTTCTAAGAAACATTTTCTACACAAGGAAAAACCTACGGAAAACAAACAAGAACGCAAAAACACGCACAAGTCGAAGGAACCGAGCAGCCGACTCCGGTCGTGGCCGTGGCCGCCGGGCGGCTAGCCCCGTGCTGGCCGTGGCCGCCGGCGGCTAGCGCCCGTGCTGGCCGTGGCCGCCGGGCATCTAGCCCCGTGCTGGCCGTGGCCGCCGGGCGGCTAGCCCCGTGCTGGCCGTGGCCGCCGGCGGCTAGCGCCCGTGCTGGCCGTGGCCGGCGGCGGCTAGCGCCCGTGCTGGCCGTGGCCGCGGGCGGCTAGCCCCGTGCTGGCCGTGGCCGCCGGGCGGCTAGCCCCGTTGCTGGCCGTGGCCGCCGGCGGCTAGCGCCCGTGCTGGCCGTGGCCGGCGGCGGCTAGCGCCCGTGCTGGCCGTGGCCGCGGGCGGCTAGCCCCGTGCTGGCCATGGCCGCCGGCGGCTAGCGCCCGTGCTGGCCGTGGCCGCCGGGCGGCTAGCCCCGCACTGGCCGTGGCCGCCGGCGGCTAGCGCCCGTGCTGGCCGTTGGTCGCCGGGCGGCTAGGCCCCGTGCTGGCTCGGGTCGTCGGACGGCTAGTCTTCGTGCGTAAGTTCTAGGCCCCCGGATCGTGCAGAAATCCGTGTTTTGCGACTTTCCGAGATCCCGCAAACAAAACTCCTTTTTCTTGCTCCAAGATTTCGAAGAATCCATAAGACGTCAACGGACAGGAAGACTTCGTATAAAACGGTGATGGTTATCTTAAAACACCATTTCCCTCGGCAATGGATCGAAGATCTTCCGAAAGACTCGACATCCAAGTGTTGGCTAGCCCCCGTGCTGCCTCTAGGCGCCGGACGACTAGCGCACCCGTACTGCGCTGGTTATCGGGCGACACAACATTCGTCAAGCACGGCAAATCCTCGCAAAACTATTTCCGACGATAGTCCAATCCAATACTTTGCACCTTTCGTAAAATAATCCTAGACAATACTTCACGAGACAGCTTCTGCGCGACTAAACTCGACAACATTTTACGAAACAGTTTCTGTTAAAAATTAACTCGACAACATTTTGTTGAAAAACTCTCGTAAAGTAAAAAGCTCGGCAATATTTTACGAAATATCATTCGTAAAGAAAAAAACAATATCATAAGCTTCTTGACCTGACCAGTTCACTCATAGCTTGACGAAATATCAAGCCTCACTCAAGTGACGTCTTGCCAATCATTTTCGCTTGTCCGCCCACCTTAGCCTTCTTCGGTTTCGCCTACTTCTCCTCCCTTTGCTTCAACGATTCTGCACTATTCCTTTCGGTACATGGTCGATTTAACCAGCAGTACGAGGAAACGAGGATATATGAACTTAGGCGAAGGACCTTTGACAATAAAACGTTAGAAGACAAAGAGGAACGGACATGAGGCAATCTCGAGTAAATCAATGAGACTAAGGTATGTCCGACTTAGAAAATTTTATCATAGGAACGGAATGGGAACGTCTTGTAAACCGCCCGTAAATTTAGGGAACTTAGGACCTAGGTGGAAGTCTAGCAAGCTAAGTCATAGGCATTTTCTTCCAGTTTTGTTCTATTGTTTCTTGACTGCCTAGGCAGAACACGTAAACCGATCTAATCTCTCGAAAATCCGAGAAACGATCGCCGCGCATCCCTGGCATACTCATTCCGCTTCCGTGAGACTAATGGCTCGACGGTGAGCTACAAAATTAACGAAATAACCTTCGGTAAAACTTCATGAGTAATCCGAAGCAACTTTCGAAAGAAAAAAAAAAAAAAAAGAGACAATCCACGATTTGTCGTTAAAAACGTCAAACGGATATTATGCAAGCAGTTTGTCGTATAACCCAAAATCGGAAATCATACGATAACGAAACTCGATCCTAACAACCAAATGGATTAAACGGAAAATCTTAAACTTATCATCAAATCGATTAAGTTCTATACGCCCCATAAAACGCGGCACGAAAAGAAACGCTCGTAGCAAAGCTCCTAGAGCTATACGGAGTCATTCTTACAAAAACAAATCTCAGAAGGCCAACACTTCACGAAACAGTAGTGAAGTTAGACGCTTCCCCCCCCTTGTAAAATTTACGCGACCCTTCGGTCCTAAATCCTCAACACAATTTGC
>NW_026616879.1:0-21126 GCF_000801105.2 Raphanus sativus | reverse complement strand
CTAGGGTTTGGGCTCCCCTTTTATAGTTGTAGATGTCGGCTTCAAGTAATAGAACTCTTCCATAATCAGAAAATGGAAGTTTCCCCTTAGATAGAAAACTTCTATTTTGCTCCAAGGGGCGGTCCGATCTAGGGTTGGAACCAAGGCAGGGGGTTGGTTCCTGGTTCTTCTTGAACAAGGGTCCGGAATTCCGAGAACCTGTCCGGAAGCTGGAGAAAACTCATGTCTGGATATTTTTCCCCAACAGTTTGCCCCTTATTCCTTGATTTACTCGTGAAAATCAATGGATAACATGTGCTTCTTGAGCCTTTGTATTTTCTCTTGGTACCTATCTTCTTGCAGTGGGTCAGACCGGGACCGTAACCGGAACTATGATTCAAAGAAGGCTTTAGAATTTCTCGACCCAATCCGCTGAAAGATAATTCGGATCATCCCATAATTACTAATAAATCCTAATTCCTTTCGAGGATCATGTCTTTACTCCAAAAGATCTGGGTAGCGGGGTTCATTTGAATTTGAATTTTCCCGAGCCCAGTCTTGGGAACTCCGAGATTGTTGGGGTCAAAATCGGTCAAGACGAAATCGATGTCCGAAAGTCTCGGAAAAATATAAAAGATGTTAGAGCAACCTCGAGAGACTAATTGTTAATCGAGAAACCTTGGAAAAATATTAAGTTCGAGATTAATCATCTCGAAATCAACGGCTAGAAACGTTTTCTACAAGAGGAAAAACCTACGGAAAACTAAAAAGAACGCAAAAACACGCACAAGCCGAAGGAACCGAGCAGCCGACTCCGGTCGCGGCCGTGGCCGCCGTGCGGCTAGCCCCGTGCTGGCCGTAGCCGCCGGCGGCTAGCGCCCGTGCTGGCCGTGGCCGCCGGGAGGCTAGCCCCCGTGCTGGCCGTGGCCGCCGGCGGCTAGCGCCCGTGCTGGCCGTGGCCGCCGGGCGGCTAGCCCCGTGCTGGCCGTGGCCGCCGGCGGCTAGCGCCCGTGCTGGCCGGGCCGCCGGCGGCTAGCCCCCGTGCTGGCCGTGGCCGCCGGCGGCTAGCGCCCGTGCTGGCCGTGGCCGCCGGGCGGCTAGCCCCCGTGTTGGCCGTGGCCGCCGGCGGCTAGCGCCCATGCTGGCCGTTGTCGCCGGGCGGCTAGCCCCGTGCTGGCTCGGGTCGTCGGGCGGCTAGTCTTCGTGCGTAAGTTCTAGGCCCCCGGGTCGCCAGAAATCCGTGTTTTGCGACTTTCCGAGATCCCGCAAACAAAACTCCTTTCCTGCTCCAAGATTTCAGAGAACCCGTAAGACGTCAACGGACAGAAAGACTTCGTATAAAACGGTGATGGTTATCTTAAAACACCATTCGCCTCAGCAATGGATCAAAGATCTTCCGAAAGACTCGACATCCAAGTAGGAGCATTCTTCAAAGAAATCGTAGAAAAAAACGGAAGTTCGGAAGACGGACCGAAAGGGACCAAACCCGATCGGACGGCCCATTTACGATTTTCTAAAAGATAGATACGACGGTTTAAAATTATCTTCACATAATAAGATAAATGTTAAACTTCCGAAAGGATAAATGTCAACTTTCCCGATAAACACGAAGGCTGACGAAAATGGAAAAAGCCCAGCTCGCAGCAGACTCAGCCCATCAAGAATATACCGTCATATGGGAGTATATAAGCAAGGGTAGGAGCAGAGGAAGGGGGATCCGAAATCAGAAGAAAGAAACCACTCTAGAGCAACTTAGAACTTAGGCTTTTATTTCCTTTTTAGCGAGCTGCGACTCAACTAGGTTGGATCTAGGTTTTGAGACTAGCGACGATCGACAGCTCTCGCAGCCGAGATCTCGACCTGTTGTTCAAACGCTCTCCGCGAATTCGGAAATAAGATTCTTTCTTTTGCTCTCTTTATTTTACGTATTTATTCCCAAACTAAACTCGTATTAACTTTGTCGTGCGTGGCCCAGCAGATAGCCGGGATCCTCGGGAAAACTAGGTCAGCTTAGTTTTCCTACGTTTTAACTTAACTAAAATCGACAGTGCGAATTTCGGTTCCCACAGTTTGGCGCTAGAAGGAGGGGGATACACGGATTTATCTTTCTCGCAACTACGCACGCCCAGTTAAGCATGCCTGCTAATGCGGAAAAAGATAAGCAAACGCACGACGGACCAGCCGCCGATGCCAACGCTGAGAAGACTCCTGCCGTAAACGTATCGACGGTCACTGCCGAGGCAAACACCGCGATGCTGGACCAGGTGAACGAACTGTTCGCCACCGCCCAGAAACGGTCGGAAGAACAAGAGAAACTAATGGCTTCACTCGCTAAACAGGTCAATACCTTAACAGCGAAAAGCAAACTCCCGCACGGATCCACCAAGGTGAGGCGTGTCAGGAGGCCCGACTTCAGAACTGCCGGAGACCAAGAAAAAGATACCCCGAGAAAATCCCCGGAACTCATCCCTGACGATACCACTCCGGCGGGGCAGAAGAAAACGACGGATAACCTCCCACCTCCCGCAAGGGAAAACGAAGGAGACGATGTCGAAAGAATCAACCTGGATATCAGCGATCAATCGGATCCGTCCGACGAAGACGCCGACATCCACCATAGAAGGACCCGAAGTCATTCAGCTCGACTGGCGGCAGCCTTCGAAAAACCCATGACAGAAGAGGAAGAAGACCTCTACTGGTCAGAGTAAGAGAGGTTGGCTGAAGACCAGACTCAGGCCTATCGCAGCCAACGTAGACAAAGGAGCGCGAACGGCGCCAACGAGATCCATGATTTGCGCGAGTACATCGCAAAAACTGCAGCCGAGGTGAAAGCGGTAAAATCGCAGATTCACCACGCAACCAGCACTGCCCCCGAGATCGACCTGCTCCTCGAGGAATCGAGAAAGACTCCGTTCACCTCTCGAATCACGGACGCACGAGTCTCAGATCCCGGGAAAATAAAGCTTCCCACCTACGACGGAACCACAGATCCGAAGGCACATCTGCAGTCCTTCCAGATTGCGATGGCGAGGTCTAATCTTCCGGAGCGGGAAAAGGACGTCGGCTGCTGTCTCCTATTCATCGAGAACCTCAGAGGTGCTGCGCTCGAGTGGTTCTCACACTTGAAAAGAAACTCCATCGGAAGTTTCCGCCAGCTTGCTTCAGCTTTTCTGAAGCAATTCTCCATGTTCATGGACAGGGAAACTTCCGACGTAGACCTTTGGAGTCTAATTCAAAAGGAAGATGAACCGCTCCGCGACTACATAAGGAGGTTCAAACTCGTGATGTTCAGGGTAACAGGCCTCAGCGACAGAGTCGCCATCGACGCCCTGAGAAAAAACCTCTGGTACAAATCAAAATTCCGAAAGTGGATTTCTTTGGAGAGGCCACGCACCATCCAGGACACTCTCCACAAGGCGACGGATTTCATCATCATGGAAGAAGAGATGAAAGTCCTGGCGCAAAAGCATGGACCGCAGAAAGCGTCCGGCAAGAAGAAAACCTCTCGTAACGACAAGTACGTCCATCACGAAGGGGAAGACGTCCAAGGCGAACATAACTACGGCGTCAATTCCGAACAAGGAAGGACCGCCGGAAACACTTGGACGCGGAACTCGTACAAGGACAATTCCAGCTGCGAGTTCCATCAGACGAGAGGTCACTCCACCGCCAACTGCAAAGTCCTCGGCGCTAGACTCATTACGAAGCTGCTTGTCGGCGAACTAGCAACGGTCAGGAGCGTGAAAGACCTGCTCCTAGATTCTGACCGTCCGCCAAAGACCGACGGAGCCAATCCCGAGAATAACGCTCCTGGAACTCAATCGGGTGAAAAATGCGGACGGAGACAAGACGGCGAAGGAAATAACAACAACCGCCAAAGGATCAACATGATCATCAGAGGATCGCATTTTTACGAGGACTCCGTTTCGTCGATCAAAGCCTACAGACGGAGGGCCGAAACAAGCCCCGGATGGTGTCCAAAGGACGACGTTCCCAATCACGCAATCATCTTCGAGGAACAGGATACGGCCGGACTCGATAAACCCCACTACGATCCTCTGGTCATCGACTTGGTGATTCAGGATCTCGAAGTCGGTCGCATCCTCATCGACACAGGAAGCACGGTCAACATCATGTTCCGCGACACTCTGCAGAGGATGAACATACCCCTCGGAGAAGTCATCCCAGAACCAAGACCGTTGACTGGATTCTCGGGCGTCACGTCCATGACCCTCGGAAAAATCAGACTCCCGGTCATGGCTAAAGAAGTCACGAAGATCGTCGAATTCGCGGTAGTGGATAACCCGGCTATCTATAACGCCATAATGGGAACTCCTTGGATAAACGCCATGAAGGCAGTCCCGTCCACTTACCATCTCAGCGTCAAGTTTCCAACACCGACTGGAACAGCGGTAATCTGGGGAAGCCAAAAACAGTCGCGACTCTGCTTCCTGGCTGAACATAAATTGCGCAGCAATCGGAACGCCCCAGTAGCTAACCCGAAGCGAACTAAGAAGCATCTGAGTATCTTCGAGAACTCAGCAAAGAACAGCGCGGATTTGTCCGAACAGGCCACAACTCAGGATAGCGGGAAAATCCTCGAGTCCATCGCCGAAAGAACGGATGACCTAACTCCCAACGCGACCACCGACTTAGCTGAAACAGTCAAGGCGCCGGAAATCGTGGAGTAATAGCAACCGCGATAGAAACAGAACTACGAGATGGCTTTATCCTCGCAAGAGGTACGTAGGCAGCTCGTCGCAACCCGACGAGTTCAGCTATCCCCCTCACCAAAAAGGGGGGGGGGGAAGATGGGGACAAACATCCTTGTACTTCCGCAAAAATACTTTTCACATGTACTCTACATTATAAGATCTTTAATTCAAATGCTTACTCAACGCATAAACATTACGGAAAACGAAAATCATATCTTTGAGGAACGCGAGACGTCGTTAGTTCCCGAAAAGTCTTGATTCTCCATTCTCCTCCAAACAGTCCATCCGCGACTCTAAAAAACTCTATCAAACAGTCTGTCCGCGACTCTAAAGTTCATTTCCGTCGATTGGCCCCGACGGCAAAACATAGAAACGTTTCACTCAATCAAATTCGTAGTCTGGCTTCTAACGAAGTCCTCTTGCATCCGACAAGGATACCATAGCGCGCTATACAAAAAAATCCAAATTTTGGTTAGCTTTTCGTAAAGGAAGTAGCTCGACTCGTATCCAAACGAATCATATAAGCCGATAAGCATTTCGCAGATTCTAAAACGGTACGAGTCAGGTCGAAATCGCAAACAGGCAAAACGAAAGCCGATTTGTCATCGCACAGCTTCAGTCCGAAAGTAGACCTAGGTCTTGCCCTAAACCCAGCCTTGCTGGTATCTAAGACATCTCATAGGCATAAGTATCCAGAATACGAGATTCCAAAATTTGCTTCTTATCGCTTACAAACCTAACGTTCGCTACAAAGTAACCTACGGATCAAGCGACAAAAAAAAGAGATTGAATACGAAGTGACTGCACGTATTCAAACCCTCTGCACTTGACGAAAGTATAAATCAAAACGCAGAATTCATAAAAGCATTCATAGCAGGGATTCAAAAGCCACCAACGGCCAATCCCGAGAAACACAAAGTCACGCGACCTCCTAAGGGTCGCAACACATACATACAAACAGCCACACTTGGCCTATCACAAATTATAATCGAATGCATAACAATCGGTTAGAGATATTCCAAACGAGGAGTCGGGCTGGTCGACCTCTTCACCCCCGTCGCCTGCATTCAAACCCGCGCCTACATCCGCCGTATCTTCCGAGACTTGGATAGGATTCCACAACTCTCGAATTCTCCCTTCGATCGGAGGAACAAAGGATTCGGCGTTAGCGCATATTCTCATCGAGCCATCCATCGCGGCAAGTTCGCCGGAAAGAGAGAAACCCTCACGCTGCATCTTGTGTAGAGTACCGACCGAACCACGACACTCGCGAAAATCGCCTACAAAGTCCTGAGCCTCTTTGTACGCTTCGAATTCGGTAGAGAAAATTTCGGCCCTTCGGTTCAGCTCGGCGGCAGCTCTTCTCCGACCGCTCCTTTCCGCACGAACGAGGGCTCGAGCCTGGACCTCGGCTTGCCGGCGTTTTTGCTCCTCCACCTCCAACCGATACTTGACGAATTCCCTTTCCGTTTCCTCCGCTTTGAAACGGGCCAGCCGGGCAGTACGGAAACTTCCATCGATCGATGCGTTCCACACTCTCACGGCCTGCAAAGAAGTCGAGGTCAAATAAAAAGAAAAAGGGATTTACTCAAGTTTCGAAAACAAACCTCGTTGACCAAGCGAGCACCCTCCGCAGTCACCTTGTCCCTCTCCTCGTTGTCCAAAGACTCGTCACGGGAAAATGCCGGAGGGAGTTCATCAAAGAAGTCAACCGGGGGAGGAACACCCTGATTCTCTGTAGTAAAGTCAGGATCGTATCTCGGCAGCTCACCATCTCCCGACGAGGCCTCGAAAGCAATCCCTTTATCCTTCCGAGATCTCCGCCTCCGCCTTGAAGGGGCAAAAACGTAGGATCTATCATTGACACAGGGCCGCGTACCGCCTCGCGATCGGTGAAGCGCGACCGCCCCTCGAATCCGGTCAAGAGTAAAGGAGTTCCAGGAACAAGGCATTGTCCTAAAAATGTCTCTCTTGGTCAAAAGATCGGAAGGAACATGCGCGAGACACCTGTTCTCTGAACAAAAAAAAAAAAAAAACACACACACGTTCAGTACTCGCTTTTCGGATTCTAAGAAAGGGGATGCGACAATCTTACCTCGTTGGTACAACCAGTCCGTCGGGAATAGGTGGAGAAAGCCTTCCTCGACAGACTCTCCATCTATCCTCACGAAAAAGAAACGGTCAACGTAATCCTTGGCATGCGAGGTGACTCCATGGATTACTGAAAAATTGGTCCTCGCCTTCATGGAGTATACTCCATTGATGCTCGTCGTCTTGGAGTTCCACAACCCTTCGAAGTCAGCAGGGCTAAGGTCCATCCCTAACTCGTAACTCAAAATCACAACGCCAAGCCAGCTTTCCAAAGCCGGCACGTTCAGCTGGCTGATTACGATTCCGAAACGGTCGAGAGCCTGAACAATGACCCCAGGGATTGGGAACCACAGTCGGCATTGCGTCAGGAACGCCTCGTAGCAAGTAAAGTAACCCTTCGGAGGATGCTCTGAACTCTCATTCCCGCGAGGAATGCGAAACATGACTCCCTTCGAACCTCATAAAACTCTCGAAGAGTTCCAAGATATTCAGGGGATACTTCGCTCGGCGAGTCAGTTTCCTTACGCGCCCTCAGAGGTCGCCGGGGAATCGGGATCACGGGAAGGGGAGCATCAGAACCGAAGACGGCGTCACAATACGCACTCCTGTCAATCTCTGGAACCTCGGGTTTCGGAACTTACTCCTCTGCATGGAAACTATCCGAAGACGAGTGAGACTGCCTCCTCGAGGATTTTGATCTTGAAGTCATTCTTTTCTTAAAGGTAGATAGAGAATTTGCAAGAGAGAGATTAACTTAAGATTCTTGGGTGAAATAAGAATGGTAAAGAATTCACAAGTCTTTATAGGCAAGAATTTGACTATTCACCCCGACCTTCGACACGATTTCGTCTCCATACTTTCCTCACGAACCATACCGCAAGCTAGGACCTACAAATCCTACGGCTCCATACCGCAACCAGAAATCGATGTCCGAAAGTCTCGGAAAAACATGAAAGATGTTAGAGCAACCTCGAGAGACTAATTGTTAATCGAGAAACCTTGGAAAAATATTAAGTTCGAGATTAATCATCTCGAAATCAACGGCTAGAAACGTTTTCTACACGAGGAAAAACCTACGGAAAACTAAAAAGAACGCAAAAACACGCACAAGCCGAAGGAACCGAGCAGCCGACTCCGGTCGCGGCCGTGGCCGCCGGGCGGCTAGCCCCCGTGCTGGCCGTAGCCGCCGGCGGCTAGCGCCCGTGCTGGCCGTGGCCGCCGGGCGGCTAGCCCCCGTGCTGGCCGTGGCCGGCGGCGGCTAGCGCCCGTGCTGTCCGTGGCCGCCGGGCGGCTAGCCCCCGTGCTGGCCGTGGCCGCCGGCGGCTAGCGCCCGTGCTGGCCGTGGCCGCCGGGCGGCTAGCCCCCGTGCTGGCCGTGGTCGCCGGGCGGCTAGCCCCGTGCTGGCTCGGGTCGTCGGGCGGCTAGTCTTCGTGCGTAAGTTCTAGGCCCCCGGGTCGCCAGAAATCCGTGTTTTGCGACTTTCCGAGATCCCGCAAACAAAACTCTTTTTCCTGCTCCAAGATTTCGGAGAACCCGTAAGACGTCAACGGACAGAAAGACTTCGTATAAAACGGTGATGGTTATCTTAAAACACCATTCGCCTCAGCAATGGATCGAAGATCTTCCGAAAGACTCGACATCCAAGTAGGAGCATTCTTTCAAAGAAATCGTAGAAAACAACGGAAGTTCGGAAGATAGCCCGAAAGGGACCAAACCGATCGGATGGCCCATTTACGATTTTCTAAAAGATAGATACGACGGTTTACAATTATCTTCACATAACAAGATAAATGTTAAACTTCCGAAAGGATAAATGTCAAATTTCCGAAAGGATAAATGTCAACTTTCCCGATAAACACGAAGGCCGACGAAAATGGAAAAAGCCCAGCTCGCGGCAGACTCAGCCCATCAAGAATAGACCGTCATATGGGAGTATATAAGCAAGGGTAGGAGCAGAGGAAGGGGGATCCGAAATCAGAAGAAAGAAACCACTCTAGAGCAACTTAGAACTTAGGCTTTTATTTTCTTTTTAGCGAGCTGCGACTCAACTAGGTTAGATCTAGGTTTTGAGACTAGCGACGATCGACAGCTCTCGCAGCCGAGATCTCGACCTGTTGTTCAAACGCTCTCCGCGAATTCGGAAATAAGATTCTTTCTTTTGCTCTCTTTATTTTACGTATTTATTCCCAAACTAAACTCGTATTAACTTCGTCGTGCGTGGCCCAGCAGATAGCCGGGATCCTCGGGGAAAACTAGGTAAGCTTAGTTTTCTACGTTTTAACTTAACTAAAATCGACAGTGCGAATTTCGGTTCCCACAGAGATCCCGGATCGGCGGATTTTCCGAGAAGAACTCCCAACGGCTCTCTGCCCCTTTTTGTATATATATACTCTCTTATTCGTGTAACGTCTCCTTAACCCCGAATCTTGCCATTTCTCGTGCCAAATCCTGAAGCTTTTTAATTGCAAAAATGAGCGAATTGGAGAAGAGAGCTAACTCCTTGTCATCCGGATCCAGCAGCCCACCGTCACGCCATGACACAAAGGTGCGAAATCCTTTGAGTCCAGCTCCCCTATCGTTTGTTTCTTCGGGATCTCCGCAAGTGGGTCCTGTGAGGGATTAAACTCACCTCCTAGATTTTAGATCAGGTTAAGATTAGGGAAAGATAACGTGGGCTGTATCCCGTTAGAACTTGTAAAATGAATTTGATTTGTATTGATACTCTTGATAAGAGAATGGTTACAAAAGATGTTCTTCTGATGATTACAAAGATAATGAGAATGTTACAAAGATAATGAGAATGTTTAAGAGTCTTGTGTGAATGAGGGTTGAATGAACGTGTCCCTCTTCTTCCATCTTCTTCTTCTTTAAATCGCCGTAGGTTATGTCAAGCTGCTAATAACGACTTCTCGAGATATCCTCCGTGGATTGAGGGATTTGTAACAAGTTCCTTTTGACTCGGCTCTGCACCTCCTCGTCGGTATCGTGAGCAGCCTCTTTTTCATGACCTCCTTCGTAATTCCTTTTAGCTAACAGCCTCCGGCTTTGTTGCAGATTCAATTTGTGGTGGGTCTTTTGCGGCCCATCATTAGCTTCTGGTATTTAGCTGGCGGGCCATATTTGGGCCCAACAGTTGCCCCCAGCTTTCGAGAGACGATTTGTTATCTCGGGAGCTAAACCTTGCCGTCCAGTCTAGATCTTCTTGTTGAGATAATGATTATCAGTTATCTCAATTGTAGATATTCTTTGCCTAATCGGACGGCTGTAGTTATATTTAACGAGATCGACGGTTCACATTAAAGGGAATTTGAAATGTAATCTCCGATTTTCGAGAATTGATGGGATATAAAGCTGCGAGCATTAACTGCCACTCTCCCCATCTTCTCCACGCCTCGATTCAGTTTCTAAGGTAACTTCCCCTCTCTCCTTTTTATTTTACTGCGTTTACATATTTTTTTTTATCTTTGCTCGTCTCCAGTTCTCTGCAACTTTCCCAGAGCTTCCGTTCTTAAGAGAGCGATTTTCTAGTTCAGTTTCCCTTCTTCCTTTTTCTATCTCTTCGATTTTTCCTTCCTTTCCTTATTATGAGTCATCCAAAAGAAGGTTCTGGAGAAACCATAGTCTCCACTTCTGGTGCTCGATTAATGAAAGTCAAGCAAGAAGTTGGTGAAAAGATGAAGAAAGATGAGAAGAAAAAGAAGGCTAAGGAGACGATTGGCGCGAGAGTTGCCAAACGAGCGAAGAAGAAAGATGGTTCCAGTGAGATCGCTCCCCAAGGATTTCACCCACCTTCTTTGCTGAAGAGTCAAGAGGTTGTCAACCTCATGGTCCAAGCTCATGGCCGAAAGGAGTTAGCCAAGGCTTGCAATCCCGACGAAACCCCCGAGACTGCTCCGGAGGGCTGGTTCTGTATTCATGAGAAGTACATTTCTAAATGTCATCTCAGATTCCCACTCTCAACCCTTATACTAGATCTCCTTGATCATTACCAACTAGCTCTCTCTCAACTTTGTCCCTCGGTTATCCGAGTGATAAACGGCTTCATCACTAGGTCCAAGGAGGAGGGAGTCGATATCGGTCTTACCGATCTGATGAGCCTCTTTTGATCAAAGAGAGCTCTTCTAAAGATGGTGGCAGCGGAACCTACTACCTTCCCTGTCGCCCCAAGCTGGGTATTTTCAAGTTTTCTGCGAGTGATGATGACTCGCGGAAGAAATATTTCTATGTCAAGATTGATTCTTCACGGTTCCTGAGGGTCGTGCCCTCAGGGTTTCTTGGATTGATGCATCTGGTTAGGACTTTCTTAGGATAGTGTTTGTTTATCCTTGCCTACTGTGATCTGATGAATCTTTGGTTTTGCTTGTAGATATTGCGGATCCTCGTAAACTCTCTGGTAAACGCGTCTGAGCTCTTTCCCTTGTACCTGGGCTGCTGCTAGAGAGAGGGGAGTGATCCAGCTACGTGACGATGGCACTAGAGGATGATACTAACCAAGCAGAGATGACCCCGAGGGAGATCGAGCTCCTCAACAAGCTCGAGTTTCTTCAAAGTCAGGTTACCGATCTTCACAAAGCTCGGGAGACCACATCCAGAGGTCCTGAACTTCTTCTCGAAGTTCAAACCCTAAAAGATCAACTTGGAGAACACTCCAAGCAACTACAGCAGAGCGCCGAGAAGCTAAACGCTATAGAAGCGGAGAATCTTGTCCTCTGACAAAAGAACCATACCCTCGGTGAAACTAGCAACAAGCAAAAGCGGTTCCGAACTAGGGTTCGACCCATGGCTTCGCTCAATACTCCACGCGATGGTGAAGATGCACCTCATCGACCTGTTTCCGCCAACGACGAACCTGAAGGCCGAGAAGCCGCAAATGACGGGACCCGAGTGCAAGTGGATAGCGATTCCAATACGGAAGACGAAGAGTACTCACCCGATGATCCCGGGATCTCAGACCCGACTCTAGCCGCCTAGTTAGAAAGGGTGGTCTCCGAAAGGTTCAGCACCATTCAATCTATTTTAGAAAGGCTCCCAGGGATAGCTCCCCCTATTCGGAGGAGTAATGAGGGGTCCTACTCCGATACACCTTTCGTGGAAGAGATTGCCTCGGTGGAGATGCCACGCAAGTTCTCTTTCCCGAGCATAAAGATGTACGAAGGTACTGGGGATCCTAACAATCATATCGCCCAGTACAAGCAACGCATGCTAACAATAGCAATCCCCCCGGGACGCACGGGAAGCTACTATGTGCAAGGGATCCGGGTCAACCTTGACCGGCCCTGCTCTCCAGTGGTACATCAATCTTTCTACCAAGTCCATCAAGTCCTTTGCAGCCCCTAGCGACAAGTTTGTAGAGCAATTTGCTAGTAGTCACAACCTAGAGAAGAACTCATACGACCTCTATGAAGTCCTCCAGCATAGGAACGAACCCTGTTAGGGTATTTTTATGTAGGATAGTTTAAGTGCTACGGAACATAAGAGGATTTGTTTGTAAGAGTTGTAAATCGAGAACAAAGAGATGTTATTGAGTTATTGATCGGGACTACAACGTTTGGTGGTGTATGAACCCTAGTTCTAGCCGCCTAAACTCTAATCTCTAAGTCTCGAATTGTGGATCCCTTATTCTAGGGTTTGGGCTCCCCTTTTATAGTTGTAGATGTCGGCTTCAAGTAATAGAACTCTTCCATAATCAGAAAAATGGAAGTTTCCCCTTAGGTAGAAAACTTCTATTTTGCTTCAAGGGGCGGTCCGATCTAGGGGTTGGAACCAAGGCAGGGGTTGGTTCCTGGTTTCTTCTTGAACAAGGGCCGGAAGTCGAGAACCTGTCCGGAAGCTGGAGAAAACTCATGTCTGGATATTTTTCCCCAACAGTTTGCCCCTTATTCCTTGATTTACTCGTGGAAATCAATGGATAACATGTGCTTCTTGAGCCTTGGTAGTTTTCTCTTGGGTACCTTATCTTCTTGCAGTGGGTCAGACCGGGACCGTAACCGGAAACTATAATTCAAGAAGCCTTTAGAATTTCTCGACCCAATCGCTGAAAAATCCTTCGGATCATCCATAATTACTATAATCTTAATTCCTTTCGAGGATCATGTCTTTACTCCAAGAGATCTGGGTAGCGGGGTTCATTTGAATTTGAATTTCCCGAGCCCAGTCTTGGTAACTCCGAGATCCCGGATTGGCGGATTTTCCGAGAAGAACTCCCAACGGCTCTCTGCCCCTTTTTGTATATATATACTCTCTTATTCGTGTAATGTCTCCTTAACCCCGAATCTTGCCATTTCTCGTGCCAACTCCTAAAGCTTTTTAATTGCAGAAATGAGCGAATTGGAGAAGAGAGCTAACTCCTTGTCATCCGGATCCAGCAGCCCACCGTTGTTGGGCCCAAATATGGCTCGCTAGATGACAATAGAACCAAAGCAAGTATTGGGCCAAGACAAAGCCCAACGCGTATCAGAGACCTGAGCTAAGGTTCATTACGGGGCCGGAGGCTGGAAGCTAAGGGCAATCTTCGAAGAGGTCACGATGAAGAGGAAGCTCACATCGTAACAGAAGGAGCGCAGGACCTGGTCAAAGGGGAGCTGTTACAAATCCCTCAAATCACGGAGGGGATCTCGGGAACAAGTTGGCTACGATCAAGAAAGAAGATCTATTCAACCTTTATTCATTTTCACGATTATTCATATCTACTCTAAAGCATTTTTGCTATCTTTGTAATCGTCAAGATAAATATCTTTTGTAATCAATCTTTTACCACATTATCAATACAAATCAAAGTTCATTCAACAAGTTATTACGGGATTCAGCCCGCGTTATCTTTCCATAACCTTTCCTAAACCTTAAACCTGATCTAAAAATCTAGGTGGTGAGTTTAATCCCTCACAATTGGCGCCGTCTGTGGGGAAGAAACAATCGAATCCCTTACTCTAACTTGAGGATGAATCCTACCGATCAAACAACAAATCCGTCTGATCTTAACCTCCTGATTCAGAGCGATGGCTCACCGAACGACGGAGGCTCTACCCTTGTAACCTCGGAGCCTCGACGTGGCGACCACCGATCCGGACAGCAGCTTCCGATTAACGCTCGAACGAGCCAGACTACAACCGGAGCTACTAACCAGAGATCATCAAGTGGAACCGCCCCCCGGCTTCCAATCACCGAGAATCCTCAGCAGCAAGCCGCTCCGAACCAAACGGAGGCTCAGCTTTCTGAGATTCGTCAGATGATGATGCAACTAGTAGACAAAGCTCAGGAAAGTGAGTGTACGATGCATCAGCTAGCTGTTCGACAGCAACGATTCGAAGAGATAACAAGATCTCTAGACACAACAACCCAACCACCTCGACGTCAAACTCCGGGGGTCACTTTCCGAGATCGATTGACTGATCCCTCATTCCCCCGGGGACGTTTAGACTTTTCTCCTGATAGCACTGCTCCCGAAGGACAGGGATCAGCTTTCCAGACACCTCATACTGGGACAGCTCCCGTGTTTAACCCGCCTATCACCAGTGCTATGGGAAGCAACGTGGCAACAACCAGTTCCACACCCGGTCAGGTCGCTGATCGGAGCTCTCGCCTACCTCCTCCGCCGACTGATTTTAGGTCCGGGGCAGGAGTATCCTTCCCATCCGGAGGCAGAACAACAGCTCCGGTTTATCAAACCAGAGGCTCAACCCCAAATGGGGACGGGTATCAACGGATAGATTCCGATAACCCAAGAGCTGGTGAGCGATTTAGCCCACCAACTGCATGGGAAGATGAGCCCACACGATTCCGTCAGGAACCTGCCCGTCGGGTACCTAATAACGACCCAAATGTCCTACCCATGGAAGGACCTGAAGCTATCCGTAGGTATATGGAACGAACTCACGCAGCTCTCCAAAAATTGGGAGCTCAAGTCCATAAAGCTACGAGCTCAGCTCCCGAAATCGATAGTTTGATCGAAGAAACCCGTGGAACTCCATTCACTGACAGAATTGCCAGCTCCTACATAAGAGATACCCGACAAATCAGAATTCCCGAGTATGATGGGACCTCTGACCCAAAGGCCTATTTGAGAGCTTTCCAACTGGCAATCGTTAAAGCCCATTTTACACAGGAAGAATGCGAAGCAGGTTACTGCAGGACATTCGCCGAAAACTTGGTCGGAACAGCCCTTAAGTGGTTCTCTGGTCTCGAACCAGCCTCGATAGATAGTTTCGATCAGTTAACTAACGCCTTCATGAAGCAGTACTCGACCATATCCTGAAACAAGCCTCTGAAGCCGACCTTTGGAAGGTCAGACAAGGAATGGGGGACTCACTACGAGTCTACATCGAGAAATTCAGGGCAATAAGAACTAAGCTCTCGAATCCTAACGACCTAGTCGCTATCGAGGCTCTTAGGAGAGGTATGTTCTATAAATCGAAATTCTGGTCAGAGCTAACACTCAATACTCCTCCAACTATCGATGATGCTCTTCATAAAGCCACCAGATACATTACTTTGGAGGAGGAGACAGCCGCATTGGATAAACTCCACAAGAAGCCTCAGAATCACTCAAAAGATGAATCCTCTGAGGCAAAGGGACCTCACAAAAGGGGGAACCCCCGAAACAACCAAACACAGGGAGAACATTCCTACGCAATCGAGGAAGACAAGGAAGAGAAACCTGTCGCCGCAGCGAACAAAACTCCCTGGTCAAAAGGCTTTGATAAAATCAAACATTGCTCTTATCATGATCGAGAATGGCACTCAACTGAGGAATGTTGGGACCTCCAACGACAACTGGCAGCTAAATTCGCAGCTGGAGAAATAAAGGGCGTGGACCTTAAAAAGCCACCACCTTATCAGAAAAGAGGTTCCAGAGACACCTCCCCAAAGCGCGAGAGGTCACCTGAGAAGGAGACCGATTCGCCACCTCCAGCTCCCAAGAAAAGAGTCGACATGATTCTTGGGAAATTCCCCCAAGGAAAAAGTTTACAAGTCGAAGCTCTCTTGAGCAAACCGTCCCCTCAATCGAGCCCTGACTCGAGGGTGGACTGTATCCTTGGAGGATCAGACATATGTCAAGACTCCGTCAATTCCATTAAGAATCACGTACGGAAGGCTGTGTCTAACACTGGACCTAAGCCTTCTAACCCCGAGTCCAATACTAAGATTTCTTTCTGGGAAAGCGAGACCTCAAACCTCGACAGACCTCACGATGATGCGTTGATTGTCACCCTGAACATCGCAGGATACGAGGTCCCTAAACTCATGATAGACACAGGAAGCTCTGTCGATCTTATTTTCTACAACACCCTAAAAGGGATGGAAATAGACGACTACGAAATTATTGGCCAAAAAGCTAACCTCGTAGGCTTCTCCGGAGAAACAGCTACCTCATTGGGGACTATCAAGCTCCCAGTCATAGCTGGCAGAATAATGAAAATGACCAACTTAGTAGTCATCGACAAACCTTCCACGTTCCATGCGATCCTGGGAAGATCCTGGATTCACAAAATGAAGGCAGTAGCCTCGACGTATCATCAATGCGTAAAATTCCCAACACCCGAAGGGATAGCTACCGTACACGGTAGCCAGAAGATATCCAGGATCTGCTATTTGGGAGGATTCGAAATCCTCAAAAAGTCCCCCCAATAGCAATTACAGATCCAGGAGGGTCGCGAAATGCAACAAAATATTCGAGGTCCCCCCAAGAACCTCACCGAAAAAGTTTGCATCGACGACTCAAATCCTGAAAGACAGGTGAGCATCGGATCCGAGCTACCTTCCGAGACAAAAAAGGAGCTCATTGATTTCTTGAAAAGCAATGTCAAAACCTTTGCATGGTCCACCAGCGACATGAAAGGCATAGATCCAAACGTCACCACCCATAAGCTAAAAGTAGACCCTACTTTCAAACCGATCAAACAAAAGCGTCGCAAGCTAGGCCTCGAAAAGGCTCAAGCTGTTAACGACGAAGTTGACCGACTTACGAAAGCTGGGTCCATTCGAGAGGTATACTACCCCGATTGGTTAGCTAACCCAGTAGTGGTAAAGAAGAAAAACGGGAAATGGAGAATCTGTGTAGACTTCACAGACCTGAACAAAGCTTGTCCTAAAGACAGCTTCCTGTTACCTCACATCGACCGCCTGGTTGAAGCAACAGCTGGCCATCGACTCCTATCCTTCATGGATGCCTTCTCAGGATACAACCAAATCATGATGGATCCTGAGGACCAGGAGAAAACTGCATTCATAACCGAACGAGGAACCTATTGTTACAAGGTTATGCCATTCGGATTAAAAAACGCAGGAGCTACCTATCAGAGGCTAGTAAATAAGATGTTTGCTGGGCAACTTGGAAAAACCATGGAGGTCTATATTGACGATATGCTAGTCAAATCCTCAGCTGGAGAAGACCATATCTCCCACTTAAGGGAATGCTTCGATATCCTTAACAAGTACGATATGAAGCTCAATCCCACTAAATGTACTTTCGGGGTACCCTCAGGCGAGTTCCTAGGCTATCTCGTAACCGAAAGAGGCATTGAAGCCAACCCGCAGCAGATAGCAACCTTCCTAGAAATGCCGTCACCGAAGACAACCAGAGAGGTACAGAGATTGACTTTACGAATTGCGGCATTAAATCGATTCATATCCAAGTCCACCGATAAGTGCCTCCCATTCTACAAGCTTTTAAGAAATAATAAGAAGTTCTTATGGGACGAGAAATGCGAGGAAGCCTTCAAGCAATTGAAAGCTTACCTCTCCGAACCTCCGATCCTATCCAAACCTGTAGTAGGAGAGCCATTGTACCTGTACCTCGCTGTATCGACTGCCGCAGTTAGCGGCGTGCTGGTACGAGAGGAACAAAACGAACAAAGACCTGTCTATTACACCAGTAAGAGTTTGATAGACGCCGAAACAAGGTACCCTTCAATGGAAAAATTAGCTCTGGCAGCTGTAACAGCTGCCAGAAAATTGCGACCTTACTTCCAATCGCACTCAATCGTCGTAATGACCTCACAACCATTACGAATGATATTGCATAGCCCTAGCCAGTCAGGGCGATTGGCCAAATGGGCCATAGAGCTCAGTGAATATGATATTGAGTATAGACCTCGAGCAGCAGCGAAAGCTCAGGTCCTTGCCGACTTTATCATTGAACTAGCATCCGAGCAATTAGACTCCGAAATAGAATCTCCGAAGTGGAGCCTGTATGTCGACGGAGCCTCGTCAAAACAAGGCTCCGGTGTCGGTTTAAGGCTAACTTCTTCAGCAGGAGAAACCATTGAGCAGTCATATAGGATCGGATTCAGCGCCTCAAACAACGAAGCTGAATATGAAGCACTAATCGCAGGGTTGAAACTCGCCCTGAGCCTCGGAATTCGAGAGCTAAACGCTTATAGTGATTCGCAGCTAGTAGCTAGCCAGTTTCACGGAGAATATGAAACGAGGGACGAAAGAATGGGGGCATATCTCGAAGTCATCCAGAACCTCACTAGGCAGTTCGACAAATTCGAGCTAACAAGGATCCCACGAGGAGAGAACTCCTCAGCAGATGCGTTGGCTGCTTTAGCCTCCACGTCAGACCCCCTCGTAAAACGGATCATACCCGTAGAAGGAATCGAAAAACCAAGCATCGACATAGCTACTAAAGCTGAGATAAACGGCAAGCTAACAGAGCAACCCGAAGGTACCTACCCTGAAACGGTAGCTACCCAAGTTCTCACAACGTTTTGGTTCCCAAAACCCAGAATACGTAGCTCTAAAAAGCATACCTCCGAGAACACAATCCAAAACACGGAAGGTATTCCTCGAAATTCAGACTCCTTGGAGCCTGATCTCACGAATAGCCCCGGGGCACCAACTCAGACCCACTCGTCTGCAGAATTAAAACCAGAAGCCGTTCAGCTCTCCAAAATTCATCTGGGGGCACCATCCAGACCCCAGAGAATAATGAAGGAGTTGGAGGTATTCCTCGGAATTCAGACTCCCTGGAGCCCAATCCTACAAATACCTCCAAGGGCACCACAACACCAGGTCCAGAACAGGAACCTCCTCGTCTCTTCATAACAAAGTTGTAGGGAGAGAGGACTGGAGAATTCCAATCACGCAATACATCCTGGAAGGAAAGACTCCACCCAATAAATGGGAGGCTCGGAAGCTCAAAGCATAAAGCGCGAGATACTGCATAATCGAGTCTGTCCTCCACAAACGAAGCGTTTCTGGACCTTACCTAAAATGCGTCCATGGCCTCGTTGCTATGAGACTCATGAAGGAAATGCACGATGGCTCCTGCGGGAACCACTCTGGAGGAAGAGCTCTAGCCATCAGAATCAAAAGACAGGGATATTTCTGGCCTACCATTATTGCAGACTGTGAGGCCTATTCCTCTTCATGCGACAAGTGCCAGAGGCATGCACCGATTATACACCAACCTGCGGAAAAGCTTTCCAACATATCCGCCCCTTATCCATTTATGAGATGGTCCATGGACATCGTAGGACCACTAGTAGCATCAGGAAGTGGAAAGAAGAAGCTACGCTTCCTCTTAGTCCTAACAGACTACTTCACAAAATGGATAGAGGCTGAAGCTTTCCAACAGGTAACCAGAGTCGAGGTCGAACGATTTTTGTGGAAAGAAATCGTGTGTAGACACGGCGTCCCATACAATGGAGGACAATTCATATCCCACGCTTTCAAAATATTTTGTGACAAGTGGAATATTCGCCTGACCTTCTCAACACCTCGCCGACCTCAAGGAAACGGCCAGGCGGAGGCTGCTAATAAATCAGTATTAGCAAACCTCAAGAAACGCCTCGGAACCCAGAAGGAACTCTGGTCAGAAAAATTACTTGAAGTACTTTGGGCATGTCGAACCACCCCACGAAAGGCTACAGAAGAAACCCCTTTCTCCTTAGCATATGGGATGGAAGCTGTCGTCCCAGCTGAAAACATTGCTGGTAGCCTCCGCCGGGAACTCTGTACATCCGATCCCGCAGCTAATGATCAGCTCCTAACAGACAGCCTCGATCTAATCGAGGAAAGACGGGACCGAGCTCTGATTCGCATTCAGAACTATCAGCAAGCAATGGCACGACAGTTCAATTCCAAAGTCAGGCCCCGACAGTTCGCTGTAGGTGACCTAGTACTTAGGAAAGTTTTCGAAGGAACCAAGGAACCAGATGCTGGAAAGTTAGGAACCAACTGGGAAGGTCCCTATCAGATCATCCATGTGGTACGACCTGGCGTTTACAAGCTCCGAAAGGTGCGAACCGGGGTACCTGAAATCAGATCGTGGAACGCCACGAATCTTAAGAGATACTATCATTAGGTACCTAAAAATCCTTGAACTACGTTAGGCTTGATCCCTTGACTGGGTACGTAGGCAACTCCGTCATGAGTGCAGCCCCAACCTCATTTCAACACTTTGTTCACCACAACCAAAGGGGGCATATGTCTGATTAAAATCACATAGCCCACCAGCAAGTGTATGATCATTATAATACAGCAATTGTATGATTACTATGATACCATGTATCCAATTACCAATAAAGCAATTATTCTCGATGTCTCAATTCTTTAACAACACAGGTCCCTGCAAACACGGACCTAGGGTCCTAAAACCCTTCGGATCAGAACCTGGACCTGGACCTAAGGTCTTCAAATCCTTAATAATCTTGAAGGTCTTGAAATCCTTCAAACAAAGTCAAAACTTGATAAACTAACCTAAGGTCTTAAAAATCCTTGGAACCACTAAAGGTCTTAAAATCCTTCAAACAACGTCAGGTCTCAACGAATCTGGACCTAAGGTCTTTAAATCCTTATCAAATCTCAAAGGTCTTAAAATCCTTATCAAGTCTCAAAGGTCTTGAAATCCTTAAATACAAAGGTCTTAAAATCCTTATCAAATTTCGAAAGGTCTTAAAATCCTAAGCAAGTTCCAATGGGTCTTAAAATCCCGTAAACAAATTCAGGTTCCCAAGAACCCCCACCTAAGGTGTCTAAGTTAAACTTAGGTTCCTAAAAACCTTAAGCTAATCTCGATATTCCAGAATTCCTCTTAAGGAACTAAAAACGATCCAAGTCTCCAAGACTTATCACGAAATCAGGGATCTAATTCGGAGGATTCACTAAACCTCTTAATTAGTAACCAAAGCATTCCCTATCAAAATTCTTAACCAAATTGACTAAGTCAAAGCGAAAAACTTAAACTAAAACTGAAAACCAAGTCTTTATAGATAAAAGGTTTAAAGGCCTCCTCAGGCCGACGAAGGTTCAGAAAACCTTAACAGAAACAAAGGTTAAAAGCCTCCTCAGGCTATAAGTCTTAGAAATAAAAGAAACCAAAGCCCATTGGGCGGAAATC
>NW_026616878.1:0-21126 GCF_000801105.2 Raphanus sativus | reverse complement strand
CCCAGCCTCCCAATCCAACGTATGTATTCGACAATGAGATATAGTAAGATGCATTGTCTGGTTCCATTTCAAACAAAACTTCTGCAGCTTCTTTCCCCAGCTCTGTATCTCCATGATAGTTGCAAGCACTCAACAAAGCTCCCCATACACCTGCTTTCTGTGGCTCTCCGATTCTTTGATGAACTCATAAGCTTCTCTCAGCTTCCCTGCCCTACCAAGCATGTCAACAACGCAAACCCGATGCTCTGTGACTGGTTTCACCCCGAATTTTCCTCCATCTGGTTGTAATATTTTAGGCCTTCTTCTAAAAAACCTGAGTGGCTGCAAGCTGACAGTAGACTGATGAAAGTGCTCTTGTTTGGTTCCATCCCTGAGACACTCATTTCACTGAAAAGTTCCATTGCCTTCTCTCCCTTTCCATGGAATCCATATGCACAAATAAGTGAGTTCCAAGCAGCAATTGATCTAACTCCTGAGTTTCTAAACACCTTCACGCCCGTTTCTAGCCTCCCGCAGCTACTGTACATGTCCACAAGCGCGGCACTGATGAAAGGGTTAGCTTGAAATCCACGGCGGATGAGGTAACAATGTGCCTGCACACCATAGCCTGTAGACCAGAGCTGCGCTGAAGCTGAGAGAAGGCCAACGAATGTGATCTCGTTCGGCTCTACCTCGAGTTTTCTAAATAGCTGAACAGCTTCGGTTCCAGCCTTATTCTGAGACAAAGCTGAGATGACACAGTTCCAGGAACATAAGTTAGGGTCAGAGATCAAGCCAAAGACCTTCACTGCACTATCGATGTCTTTACATCTACCATACATGGTGATCAACGTGTTCTGCAATTGGGTCTCAGACTCTATCAAAGTCTTGATAGCTAGTCCATGAAAACATCTTCCTTCTGAGACCAGTCCGAGGTTTCCACATGCCGAGATTGTCCCCAGAAGAGTAATCATGTCATGGCTAACTTTCCCTTCATGACTCATTGCTTGAAACGCTCTTAGTGATTCTAAATAGTGACCATTCGATGCACAACCATAGATAACAGAGTTCCAAGATGCAAGATCCCTTGTTTCGGATATTGTCTCTAACAGCAAAAATGCTGAAGTTAGGTCCCTGCAGCCGATGTACATGTTTATAACTGAGTTAGCTGAGAGGATATTATTCCCAAATCCTAGCTTTAGCTGCCAACAATGTACTGATTTGCCAAATATGAGAGAATCAGATGAACAACACGACGGAAGAATTGCCAACACGGTTGACAAGCTAAACTTTGAACGAGAATACTCACTGACAACTTCCTTGAACAGACTCTTAGCTTCTCGAGTAAACCCATTTTGCACAAAAGCAGATATCATCGAGTTCCACGAAACCAAGTCTCGGTCAGTTGTTATCTTAAACAACAAATCAGCCTGCTTTGTTAAGCCACACTTACCGTACATATCAATAAGGCTGTTAACTACCACTAATGCTCTAGACTGCATCTCCCTGCCAAGAGTGTAACCATGAATTGCTCTTCCCTCTAGTGACAGACACCTATCACCACAAATGGAAGTTACTGTAACCACCGTGGCAATATCAGGCTGAATCCTATTCAACGATTGCATTTCCTTAAACACACCAAATGCTTCTTGAAACATCCCGTTTGAAGCAAAACCATTAAGGATAGCATTCCAGGAAATCACATCCTTGCATAATAAGTTTTCAAACACGGTTTCTGCAGAATCTATGTCCCCGCATTTTGCGTACATCGAAATGATCGAGTTGGCAACAGAGACATAAGCTTCTGGCACATAACCTGATCTAATAACCAGCCCGTGGAAGGATTCACCTAAAGAGATCTCTTCAAGAGAAGCACAAGATGAGATAACACTCGAAAACGTCACATTATCAGCTTCTTGTCCTGAAACACACATCGACTTGAAATACTTCAACGATTTCCAGTATTGCCCACTTGCAAGACACTTTGTCACGATTGTGTTCCAAGAAACAATGTCTCGTTGTTCCATACGCGTGAACACACACTCCGCAGAGCTCAAATCCTCGCCTTGGGCATAAAGATTCATCAACGCATTGCATAAGTTAGAATCAGATACCAAGCCAGCCTCTATTGCCAAACAATGAACCACTGGACACACTTTCGAAAGGCTTAAACTTGACAACGCCGACAGTGCAAGTAACAGCGTCGTCGAGTCAAACTCAGTCCCTTTCTGAATCATCTCAACGAAAACTCCAAGAGCTACCGTGGAACGACCGTTTCGGTTCAGAGCAGTGATCACACTGTTCCAAGCAATCACATCTTTCACTTTCAGCTCACTAAACAGACCCAACGAAGACGCAAAGTCCCCTGCTTTACCGTAAAGCGTCAGGAGCTGTGAAGAGGCATGCAAATCTTGAAGAAACCCACTCTTCAGAGCGAAACAGTGGATGCTCCTCGGAGTCTCTGCCTCCGCTCTCACCATGGAGGATCTAAGTAAATCTCGAATGAACATAAAGCTCGACTCCACCGTCTTATTATCTCGGTTAGGCATTTCGTCGAACACTTTACGGTCAATAAGAGTATCTTGAGACGAAACAGCCGAAGTGAAGTAGTGTCGATCATGTTGTTCTTTTCTGATGTGAAAATGGGAAGAAAAGTAACCGGGAATCAAATTCCGGAGAGCTAATGAGCGGCTAAAGGAGCAGATTATGTGACCGGAGCAATAAAGTCTCAGCCTTTCCGGTGAAATTGTAGATTTTCTTACCATTATCCAACACCGGGTCATGTCAGGTTTCCCGGCGGCGGCAAAAACCATTTAAATTTTTTAATTGGGCCTTTACTGGGCCTTATGTCATTGAGCCTTATTCTTAAATTGTTTTCTTATATCGTTCATTTATGCATGTCTATTGGTCTTTGCTTTGGGTAGTAGTTATTCCTTTGGGACATGAATGCGCATGTTATTCCTTTCAGCCCATTTGTTTATAAAAATAAATAAGAATTCTTTATTTTTCAAAACTAATTTAATACTGTATTGATGTTAGAAGACAATCATACAAACCAGTAATTTTATTTGTCAGATTTTATGTTTGAATCAAGCGTGTTCGCACTACATTGGTTGAGCCATCTAAAAATGACGTCTAGTAAATTTTTTTTTGGTAAAATACGCCTAATTTTGTTTACACTAAGCTAAAAGTTTTATATAACTTTTTTTCAGTTAGTTCCATAATTAATGGAAATCGTATTGTTTGAAATTCGAAAATTACATGGGATGATATATAAGCATTGATATATCTTTTTATAAAATAAAAAATAAACATTGATATTTACAATTTAGCAAAAAAGAAAATTAATAAATTCTTAACAAAACAACTGCACTAGAAGAGCTTCTTCAGTATTCTATAATTTCAACTAATATAATAGCATAAAAGTTACATGTATTAAGAATCATTAAAGAAAATAAACAAAGTAATAATTACATTTGGTTGTGGCATGAGTTTGACAAAAGACAAGTTGGAAATTTGTTTTAAGTACAATCAAACATGGGCTCTTCAACATATGATCCTCGGGGATTAAACTAATGTCTCCAAAACCACAATGGTTTACTTTAATAGTTTATCAACCTAATTAATAATAGTCTTCCAGATCCGTACTGTACTCCTTAACCCACCCGAAAGGACAAGACTTGGGTTCACCCTATGGTGAATCTTTAAATTCACCATCTTCATAATAACCAATCAATTGCCAACTAGATTAATAATAAAAAAATTAAAAAATCTTAGACTCTAAACCCAAACCATAAACCCTAAACCCAAACCGTAGACTCTAAACCCAAACCCTAGACTATAACCCAAACCATGAACTCTAAATCCAAACTTTAATTCTTAACCTTAAATTTCAAAAGAACAACATCAATATTAATCTAAAATATTTAGGGTATAGGGTTTGGGTTTTGTATTTATGTTTTGGGTTTAGAGTCTAGGATTTGGGTTTAGGGTATAGGTTTGGGTTTAGAGTTCAGGTTTTTGGGTTTATGATTTATGGTTTGGGTTTAGGGTATAGAGTTTGGGTTTATAATTTAGAATTTAGATTTAGAATTTGGATTTAGGGTATAGAGTTTGAGTTTATGGATTAGATAGTGACATTAGCATTATTAAAATTGACACTATTTTTTTTTTTGGTTTTGAAAAAATTATTTAATATTTTTTAATTATTAATCTAGTTGATATTGTGGTTGGTTACTAAGGAGGTGGTGAATTTAAAGATTCACCATAGGGGGTGAACCCAAGTCTTGTCCCACCCGAAAGCATTGCATATTATGTTTCGTGTCCCCGAAAGCATTGCCTGTACTATTTTTCATTATTGTATATTTGTATTGACCATATTTCCGGGTAAGTCGATATTATTTACCTCTTCTTTATAGACCACATTAATAAATCTTGTTTAAATTGCATTAATTGCGGTTAACAAACTATACTACGTACATATGTTTGTTAATGCGCACATTGACTTTCTATTTGACTTTGAGACGGTGTACGTGTGTGACGTACACCTGCTTTCATGCTCTGGTGCTCATCAAACTAAACCCAACCACGTGGCTTCTGCATTTATTAGTATTATTGGTCAATACATTAATATTAAGCTTGTATCAAAGTCAAAAGAATATTTTTCTTGTTTTTTCTTGTTTTTGTCCAAAAGAAACAGTTTATCAGTATAATGAATCATGACGATCGAGTTGTTATAGTATTGAGTTCCGCAATAATACATATGTTGAGTTTTAGCATTCAGCTTATTTGACCAAAAACAAAAAAGCATTCAGCTTATTATAATAAGAATTAATATATCGTGATTGAGTTATGTGCAATAATTAGATTATGCGTTGACATAATAAAATGTTGAGTAATGACTATACTTTCTAAATAACTACGTGTTCCTATGATCATAAACATTTTTTAGAAAAAAGATTATAGGAGCTAGTGCAATTAAATTGCAATAACAGGATGCAATTGACAAGTTACATACGTTTTAATTTATTTAACTATTGATACTGGGTCAACCAATATTGGCTAAATACTTTTTTGGTAAAATATAGGCTAAATACTTATAATCACAAAGTTAGTTAAATCAGATTTGCTAATTGCATAAAGTCCGATATCATTTAACTTAGCATTATACGCTTTGGTAAGAAGATTAAACTTCAAAAAACAAACACATTGATTATTTCAAAATATGAGAGCTGCTTATACATGTAGTGGCTTTTTCTATAATTGCTGTCTCATAACATTTTAATTTCGTATATTTGTAAAACCAACAATTGTTATGAAATGAATGATTTAATGGAAAACGAACAGGTTATATCCATTATTAATGTACGTATATACATGATTATGAACTGTCATTTTGTCATATACTCCCTCTGTTTCTGTTTCTTAAAGAGTGTCGTTGTGACATTTTTCACACAGATTAAGAAAGTTGTTGAAATATATGTAAGTTGTAATTAATTATACCTCTTTGACCAATAGTATTTTAGATAAATAAAAATTATTTATAAAATCAATGCAGTTTGCAATTAATTTTCAGCTGAAAGTTAGTATAATTTACATTGAAATTGTAAAGTAACACTCTTTGTGTAACAAGAAAATGAGCTCAAAGTGACACTTATTATGAAACAGAGGGAGTATAATACGCATGCATCCTAATGCAAACTTCATTAAATAAAACTCGCCAATAAGAACCATAAAATGACAAAAAGGATCGGCATTTGAGCATAAGAATATTGAAATGCAAATTATATAAATTATATATATATTCCAGCATATTTAAATAGATAAATATATTGGTGCGACAACTCGCACCTTACGAGTAAAAGAGAAAACTATCCATAGTTTCGATAGATACCGCTTAGTGAAGCCCATTGTTCTCTCTATTTCTTACGTCCCTACGTTTGTTTCAGAATTACTCTTCAAATTTTTTTGTGTTATGGGGCGTAATACTTTTTGTTGTGTTTTTTTTTTATTAATCTAGGGATATCCCGGACCTATGGAAAGACCCAAACTAATCTCCAATAGAAGGTACAGCTCACGGATAGACTATTTTTTTGGGTATGTAAATGGATCCTAAAGCATCGATGCATATCCGTGTCGGTGTCCAAAAATCATGATTAGTTCTCTATTTTTTGTTGTGTTTTCTCAACGATTTATGTCTTCCTTATTATTCCCTCTGTTTTTTAAAGATCCATGTTCTAGGAAAAAAAATTGTTTTAAAAAGATACATTTTTTACTTTTTCAATGTATTACTTAATGAAAATCTGTTAATTTCAAGAAAAATAATTGTATTTATTGATTTTTTATTGGTTAAAAATTATGGAAAATTGTTATTCACAAAAATCAGTGCATTTTTAATGTGATTTCTTAATATATGTGAAAAGTCTAGAATATGTATCTTTAAAAAACAGAGGGAGTATTAGTTTATTTGTAGAAAAGTGTCTATATACATTTCGTGTATTTAGATATTTTGGATGACAAGTAAAATAAATGGTCGGTAAATTAATTTCAAGTTGACTTCTCAGCCCGGTATAAAGAAATACGTAAATGTTTGTGGGGTTCCTCAAAGTTTAAGAGACATGGGAAAATTGATTTTGGACACCAAAATTTAAACTTATGGATATAGTTATAGACTATATACACATTCAGACACAAGTTTTCCTTTTCACATAAATGTGGTTTTCACATTATCCATACGAATGAAGACAATATTTTTTACATAAATGTGGTTTTCACATCATTCAATATTTGTTAAATATTTTAGTCTAAACGGAGAAATTATAACTTCTTAGTAGGACTTTTTTCATTGGTTTATTAAAACGATAGCGTTGAGAAACCAAACCCGTTCTTCTCCATTCACAAACCTCCATGTACGTAAATCTAAGTAAAGAAAATCATTTCGGGCACGTATGTAAGAAAATTATTATTATTTTTTCAAATGTAGTCCCTGGAGCATATATGTAGTCAAAATTCAAAAGAGATATATACGAGCATTATAGAAAATGTGAATATTTTCAAATTTCAAATACAAATGTGACACGTGCATTTTCTAATTGGTCAAGTTTTGTGAACTATATGTAAATATTCTTTAGCCACAATCGACGTTTTGGTCATAAGTGGAAAACTACAGAAGCTGGCATTTATTCAGGCCATTTTGATTCTATACCACTTCTAAATATATATATATTTCTACAAATTTAAAGAGTTTCAAGACGCTAAAACAAGGGCCTGATCGAATTCTATATATATATATATATATATATCTAAATTGATACAAAATCTTAGCTCCCTTTATGTAGACCCTGAAAATCAAATACTACTAGGATTTAGTTACACTTTACCCCACCTGTGTGTTGCTTCCAACGAAAACTAAATTTACCATATTTATTCAGTGACATGTGTTCTTGTGGATCCAAGTAAAATTAATTTGATATAGCCACGAATATGAAGTTACGGATTTCGTTCCCGAACTTTTTGTTCTGGTATTAGGAAGAAAAAAAATGTTAGATTTTATAATTTTTATTTTTTATTTTTATCATGAATTATCTCATTTAATTCATGATCTTGATGATCTGAATTTTAAATTAAAATTCATATAATAAATAAATTGACCTAAGATAATTCATTAAATATCCGAACATACCATAAACTGAATTGAATGAACTATTTTATTTTGACACCTCTACACTGTCTACGGCCTTCCCTTTTCTATACTAATTTCTCTTTAGTTCTTCTTTTTTTCTAAATTGAGTTTTTAATCATTTTGACAACATATAGTTTCTAAATTTGTATGCTAATGCTAATCTCTGTCATGTCATGAAATTAAAACGAAAAGTTGTAAAGCTTATATTTTTATTGTCTTTATAGAATGTCAACAAGTTAGATATTAGGTTATACTATAATAATACAAGTTGCAAGCTTGGTTTAGACAATCTAACTCATCATTGTCACGTCCATTTTTTGGTTTTGTAATTACTGAGACATGATACCGTGTGGGGGCATATAAAGAAACAAATACAAAACAACAGTACTTATAACTGTCTTTATTAAAGGAATCAATACTTCTAAATGTCTTTACGAGCGACAGTAATTTGGTACTTGGTAGGGTTTCTCTAATTCTTATCTACTTGATGTACGTAAAACAAAATGGGAGTTTTTTTTTTGTAAAGAGGCTTTCAAATTAAATAGCAGGAGAATAAAAAAAGTTTACAAAATTGAAGTTTTAATTTACCTTTAATGGTTTTATTAAAGAAAGTCAAGTGTGGTCAAAAATTACGTTTCAGCGAAGAATTTTCCAAAGACTTGATATTGACTAATCGGTTTACCACGGGTCCACGGCCACGTTTCTTTATAACAAACATTCAAACATTAGACGAAAACCAAAATTCTTTCAATTCTTTCAGTTCATTCAATATTTTTCTAAAAGTTTTATTGTTTGTAGTCTCGAAAAGATAATATTTACTTCATATCCAAAATAAGAGATACGATTCTATATATAGATACGATTTATTGAATATGTATCCGTATGATGATATGAATATGACTTATCGGACCCATATTTTGAGCAAGAGGCTATGAACATAGGCACATAGCCAACTCGTGTACAGGAAAACAATTACAACACATAACGTTAAAACTTTTTTTTTTTTGACAAAAACGTTAAAACTTAAAACCAATGATTTTATCTTTTGAATTTATTGAACTCTACGTACGGTGAGAAATTCCAAATTAATTGGGAGGCTCGAATATAATGTCATCTCAGTTATGATATTGGTACGACGGTCGATATAACATATCAATCTCAATTATTGTGACATTAAATTCTCTCTAGCCATAATGCTCTTCGTCGACATTCATATTTCGTTCTTTCAAAAAGAAAAAAAGACATTCGTATTTAAACTCGAAGAAAAGAGTACTTTTGTCATATATTACATCTATGATAGATGCAAGCATCTGTCGACATGTGCATATACGTATGTTTTGTAGAATGTGAATTTTCATATGTAATAATGTATATCAAATTTGAAACACAAGAATAAATGTTATAGTCGAGTAATTTCGTCATGTTGATCGATATCAGAAATTGAACGATGTAAGACCATGATCAATTGAACTTGTTAGAGAGGGTATATTAGAGCAATCCCACTGGGGATATTTAGTTTAGAGATTCTAAAAATACATACACATAAATGTACTTTTAGAACATCTATGCTAGGTACCCAATAAAATTGCTCTTAGTGTAATTAAGAATAAAAAAATAGTTTTAACTAAGAAACACTGAAAATGTATCGTAAATAAAAGATATAAGATATAGTTTTTAGCAGAAAAATGTCAAATCATGTTCTAAGAACTTCATTAGGGTTTCTTCCATTAATCATACTCTAAGGACACTTAAGAGAGAATTTTATATGGCACTGAAAGAAAAATCTTAAACAAGTAACCATGTGTCTAAAATCCTATTGGTTGTTGCAGTCCCTGCTCAGTATCCTACGAATTATGAAGACGAGAGAAAATGACCCAAGTTAGTTAAATCTAGTGGTGAAATTTTCATACTCGCTAGAGAGATCCTGTTTTAAAAATTTCTGCACGTATATATATTCATGGTTATGTGAATTAAGAATGTCTTCCACTCGGATATCAATATATTTTTCTTGTTGGGATGTATATAGTATATAGTAATTTAAAATCATATATAATATAAAAGAGAAGGAAAAAAAGAATTCCGTTCTTTCTTTAATTCGTCAACAATTTTTTGGCATTATGGAACAACGTAGATGTAACTATTGGCCTATTGCATGGATTGTTGAATATCGTGGACCTAGGTTATATGATTAACCCATTACTAATTAAATGCCTCCTAACCAGAGAACTATATTGCCAAAGAGGCGCACGAAAAAGCATATTTTAATAGATTTAAGTCCATTATATATTTTAATAGATTTAAGTCCATTACTAATTAATATTATTTGTAAGTAACTTTAACAATCATAAATTCAATCTATTAATAGATTTAAGTCCATTATATACTTCAAAATAAAGGAAAAAAGTATATACACTAAAATTGTAACAATATTTGATCATTACAAAATATTTTTACCAAAATAATAATAATTACAAAGCCTATAAATTAAAATACATAATATAAAAACAAAACATTTACTTTATATGTTAAATTAAATAGTTGATTCAGTTTATGTACTATTATAAAATATATGATAAGTTTAATCAATTTTTCTTTTGGTTTAGGTTGGCGGGTTAATGACGAATTTTGAGGTTTTGTCGAGTTTTTAAATGATAAATCAATACTATTAAAACATGAACATGACCTATCGATATAGATGTGTTCTAACTATTTTAATACAATTATTAAAACCTCTTATTAATCATTTAAAAGAAATATTATACAATGAAAAACATGAATATGACTAAAACACAAATATAAAAACTAAATTTCTTAAAAATATAAAATAGAAAATATACCCGTCCTTTTAGTTAAAAACTAAATTTAAGAACGGATCAAAATCTAGTTACTAATTAAATGCCTCCTAACCAGAGAAATATATTGCCAAAGAGGCACACGAAAAAGCATATTTTAATTTTGTTCGAGCTTCCAATTATTTGTTAAAGTTTGGTTATACCAATATTACAACAAGGACAACTTAAAAAATTACTCTTATGTATAATTATTTGAGGGCGGCAGTTAAAAGTAACAAGCAATAGAGTGACATATTTTAATTAAAAATTACGGAGATTATTTAAAAATTACGGAGAAAATAAAAAGCGATTGCAGACAAAAGAAAAACCAATAAGACAATGGATTAGGCATCAATTATATCGGTGATGTCATGATAATCCATCCCCAAAATTTGGATTCAATGTATAAAACTGTCAGGTTAGATAATGTATATTTAGTAGAATTTTTTTAGAATATTTTTATAAAGTAAAGCACGGATAAAAATACGTGTCTACAATTTTTAAATACTTAGTGTCTTATATATCTACAATTTTTAAATACTTTTTAGTTTTAATTTTTGATAATTATAAGTTTTTTATTAATTTTATACAATTTAATTTAATATATTAGACTAAAAGAAATAGATAAAAAATTATTTTATCTTAAATTTATGTTTAGTTAAATCAATTTATATTAAAATATTAGTAAAAATAATAAATTCTACAATATTTCTAGATTTTTATTTTTAAATATACTGTAAATTAAAAAAATAGTTTTATTGCACATGGTAAAGGAAAACAACTAGAGTCATTGTTTCCTAAATAAGCAACTATTATTAATATTATTAGAAGTGTTTATTTAATAATTAGTGACATGTTAAAATTATGGAAAATTATAAATCATTATCTAAATCCTAAAAGTTGAATATAAAACATGATTCAGCCTAAAATATATAGAAAACAATACAAATCAGCAAAATCAATTCTTAATAATAGTATAAAAATCTGTTTGTATGATAAAATACAAATTTATAATTGATTTTTATATGTATATATACAAATAAACCTTGTTGGTGTCTTGTGTAGTATCCGTTAGTGGCTGAATATACGTTGGCAGAAAATGAGACTTAATTGAAATATCTCCGATGGTTTGTTTTGCTTTTATTTTGGTCAAATGGTTTTTGTTAATATTTACTTTTTTATGAATTTAGTATTTAGATGCCTCCAAAGGAATTTCCGACTAACATCTAAAAACTGTTCATCGGAAATCTGGTTTTTTGTCCGCCAGAAAGTTCAACAAAAGCATTCAAAAAGACTGGTAATCACTCTATATTAATCCACTATAGCCGAGACCCGAATTTAAGTGGCGGAACTCACATACCACTAAACTACAAGACCCATTTATCTTATTATTTACGTTAAACAAAATAAAAGTCTAAAATAGAGAAAATATTTTTTTTTTGTAACTGATAGAGAAAAGATATATTCCAAAGTTTGTTTTAAAATAATAGTTCTAGTGATGATCATTTTAATTTTCTAATTCAGTCTGGTTTCCTATAACTATAAGCCACCTCATCTTCGATCATTTTGGCTCTAAGGAAAACACCGGACCTTGTATAATTTTTTTTCTTTTTTTTTTGTTTCCAAAAATTGTATAGTTTTTCTTCTAATGCATATATATGGCAACCCATAATATATATTTTTTGAAACATTTGGAAAACCTTATGTACAAAAATATATTATCATGTAACAATCGATGTGAATAGACCCAGTCTCACTTTTTTTTTTACCCAGTCTCACTTTTGCTTGTCGCTTTAAGGTAATGCTACGATTTTGCAGCTTGCACATTACACCCGGACACGAGTCCTCCTAAATTGTTGTTTTTTATCTTAGAAAATATTTTATAACAGTCTTTCCGGAGCTGTAACCACAAAAGAATGAGCTTCCATGATAATGCCATTATTTATAAAGAGATCAGTAAAAAAACCATTAATATATATCTGTGAATCTGCAGTCGAAATATAGTGACATGTGGTCGAATCAGATCATCTAATCTATTAATTTAGGGATTATCTACTATTTGAAGTTTTCATTTAAATTTTGGACTCTTTCATAGTTGTTGCTAGAATATATCATGCCTCCTATACAATGCAACCTACCAACTTAAATTAAATCAAATCTTAACCAACATAGATTAGTTAAACCTAACCAGTAAAACTTTTATAATATTTTTGGTTAATCTCTTAATATAATTAGATCATATAAAACTGAACCACTCTTAAATCAACGAGTTCCATATCATTCCAGACATAAGAAAAAAAATATCTGACTCATTTATAATGTAAGCATACAAAGACCGTGTATGCTTATGCTCATTGATCTTCCAAAAACCAAATAATTGTGGCATAGACCAACATAGGCGCATGTTCGTATCACTAACTTTACTTCCATATATTTACTATTCACATACATCATATCACAACATATACACAGTTATGCAAGAACATGATTTTTTTTTGTTCAAACAACCAAATAATGGTGGCATATGGTCAGTAGATTTTTTAAATATGTTTTTTTATATATTACATTTTACGAGACTATGTGTATAAGTTTTTTTTTGAAAAAAAGGGTATAACTATGTGTATAAGTTAAAAGGTAAAAGGTGTGACAAAACAAATTATTATACTAAAAATGAAAAAAGATTAAATACAAACTAATAACAAGTACAACACAAATTATAACACTATTAAATTCTATATATATATTTAATAAAATATTATATATATGTCTAATATGTATATATATATAAATGTTACACAAAATATATATAATATTATATACACATATTATATATACCATATATTATTAATTGAAATTTTACAAATCAATTTCCGCCCTTTAGGGCGGGTCCTAATCTAGTATCTTTTTATTATATAGATTCATGTCATCATCACACGATACTTTTACAAAAAGTATTTAGTTGGAGAAAATAGCTATACGATGGACCATTTGTGATTTAAAATGGTTATATTACCCCCCGGCTAATATTAGGCTAGCAGTAAGAACTATATGAGCGAAAACTATATAAGTGAAAACTATATGAAAACTATATATAAAAACTATATACGCTTATAAGAGTATATTTGAATATGAACCACTAAAAAACAGAAAAGTATAAAAAGAGTTTTCCAAGAAAAAATGTAAATCTCTCAAAATAATAAACTATTATCATTTTTATATTTTCCTTATTTGTTATGAGTTTAATGGTGAAATTTTATCTACACACTAACCCATATTAATGTGTTTATACCTAGCTTTAAACTAAAACAATAAATTTATATAAAATAATAAAAAATAAGAGAATAGCATTCAAAAATGGTAAATATATAATAAATTTGTAATGGATTTAATGAATTATTTTGCATCACTTAGTTGAATATATATCAGCACAAAAATTTTAACGATTAGAGGGAATGGTAAGTGATTACGGAATAGTTATAAACTGTAAAAATTATAAGCAAAATAAATATTGAAAAAAATTGAGCATAGTATTTTGAATTTGCTTCGATGATTAGTATTTACTTAAAATATTATGATAAAGCCATTTACCTCGCTCAACTTGACAATAAGTGAAAGAAAGTTTAAGTTCCCTGTCAAACACTAAAACTATTGTCTTCCATTATATTAGATGGTTATTCTAGTCTCTTCTTTTATTGTTTTAAAGATTGGAGTTAAATCATTCATGAAAGACTGAAAGTTGTTTTATGCAAAAAAAAATCGTGAAAAAACGAAGTCCGATCCCAGTAATTCGATGTTAGCTACACAATAAACATTATTAGCAGTATCAACGTTTAATTAGAACTTGAAAGATAATTTAGTTAATAAAAACGATAATGACTAGAAGAAAAACGATGAGTAGAACAAATCATAGGCAAATTCGTTTTCTCTACAGTACCAGACACGTCGAGATATACAAAGATAACATTTTAATAATATAGATATTTTAAAAAACGAAAATGTCTATTTATATAATTGAATCAGTTTACTATACGGAAACCCTAGAAGTCGTGTTGAGAGGAGTATCGACACGTGTGAGAGACTGGCCACATGTAAATTATCATTAGTCATTACTTGAGTCTTAAAGTTCTTCTCGCTACCATGTTTAGGCGTTAGGCTAGCTCCTCATTTAATTTCAGTTCCACTTCGTGAAGACTTTTTTTAGTTTGTTTAGGCGTTAGACTTTTTTTAGTTTAAAGAGCGGGTATAGTTTTTGTTTAAATTATTCTTTTGAAGAATTTAATTTTTATATATGAACATCTTATTTTAATATTAATTTAATTTAATACAATTTTTGGTAACTATGATAAATCTTTTTGATTGACATTGAAATTACATATTTAAATTATTGTTTTGTTTTGACAAAAACGAAAAAAAAAATTAAAATTATGATCCGATCTCAACTTTCAAACCATAATATATCTTATTTAAGTTTCAAATATTGTTTTATTCAAATCAAAATATATAACTGTATATGATTTTTGATAATATAGAAAAGGTTTATTATAAATATAATTTTATATATTTTATAATAATTAAATTAAAGAATTATGGTTTAAAAAACTATAACCCGCGGATAACCGCAAAATTAAGTAGAGCGGGTACAAAATTATTTGTTTGTGAGTTGTACGGATCAGATTTTTTTACCAAAACAAAACTGAAATCCTTTGTTCCTTTACAACTATACAGAAGATCGTTTTAGTTTTTTGTCTCTTTTCAAAGATAACATGAGAAAATAATTGTTGGAATACATATATATATATATATATTGTATTGAATTAAGGTGGAGGGTAACTGCTTTATTGTCGATAAAGCAATTATATAACTTATTCGATAACCAAAAGCATCTTTTTATTATTATTATTTTCTAAAAATGGCAACATTGTAAATTAACCTTCTTTTTCCTTTGTTGTCGTTTGTAGTTTCTACAACTTTCACCATAGCTGTGAATTTAGATCTATCACCATTCACTCAAATTTTGAGTTTTTCTTATTTTTTTCACTGAATTTGTAGATTTCACATGTACAATTCGATATAAGCATTTAAAACCTGAAAACGAACTGTTTTTGGTGAACCTGATTTCTAAACCGATTTTCATGAAACCACCGCGGCTGGAAGAACACTTTGACGCTGGGTAATCGTTTTCCATGCCCACACTTCGAACAATATGTTCAGAGTTTAATTGCTGACAAATTCATCTGTACAGGTTGTAAATATTTAAATTTACTGATTATTGAGAAATTAATTGATAATCATAAAAATCTCTTTTAAAGAGAATAAGATAACTGTTTTTGTGTAGAGAAAATTATCACGTACAGTAGTTAGTATTTTGATATAATTGATGCAGTTATATAAAAATCAGTTCTTTTTAGTTGGACCCAACTTTTATTAATGGGGCAAACTGCAGAATTAATAGAATAGATCCCCCCCCCCTTTGTATCAGTAGTTTAAGTTGTGTTTAAAAATTTTTATTTTATTTTATAATAATTGATATTCTCATAATTATAAATATAATTTATTATTATTTGAAAATTTTGGCCAATCACAAAATACTACATCTTTTTCTTATTAATTGATTTATTTTAATTAAATGCTAATGCATAAAAATTGTATTTTTTTAATCTTTGTGTAAAATTTTTAAACACCCATTAAAGTGATACGGAGGAAATACAGCACAATGTTTTTCTTTTAATTACGCGAAACTTTTACATACATAGTTTTGTTAATACAACTAATATGCGTGCTTAAATAATACAATGTTGATGAAATGCGTTTAAAATGCATACTTGTAAGCAAGTGTGCAGAAGTTATATAGCCAAGAATATTTTCAAGGCAGCCTATCCAATTATATAATATTTAAACTATTAAAATTTTCAAGATTTAACATATTTTTGCATATGCAATAGATCTCCCATTGTTATTCATATAATTATTGACAAGTTTTTCAATTAAAAACTGGAATAGTTAACCATGTTGTAGTTGTCTAGTGATTTTCGATGGATGAAAAGTCATCATATTAGTTTAAGTCATAAATAAATTCCTTTCTAATATGAAACTACTAGTTCCATGTGTAATAATATATCATTGATTTCTAACTCCCACATAAAACAACTAGTCTCACATCTATTTTTATGTCGACTTTTGTTTCGACCTGGTAATGTATTTCTTTTAAGGATTTTAACATGTTAACGCTGCATTTGGAAACGAATAGGTACGTTAAAAACCAAAATAAAATGCAGGCGAGCGACAGTTGTTTTTCAATAATGGAAACCAAGCTGTATCTTTGGAAAAATACTCATCTCCTTAACCAAGAAAAATCCTTATCCTCCTTTTATCGTTTTAAAAAATATAAATAGAGCGATACGGAAACCGACAACGGTTTCAGAAAAATTATAAAATAACTAGATTTTGACCCGCTCTTAAAAGGGCGGGGCGGATATATTTTTTGTTTGAAATTTAATTTTTGATATTTATTTTTCTTTCTGATTATATTTTTATCTTTTTTATAATCATATTTTGTGTAGAATTTTAATCAAAATATATTTTATTAAATAATAACAGTTTAAAAATTGATCTGGTATACGCACGGCTAAGGCTGGGTTGCGGGTAATTCGCCCGCTGACCCGCCAACCCGCGGGTTTGCAATTTTGTTTTGGTTAAAAATATGACCTACACAATCCGCAAACAAATAATTTGGTACTTGCACCCGCTCCGCTTAATTTTATAGTCATCCACGGGTTATATATATATTTTAAACATCATTATTTAATTTAATTATTATAAAAATATATTTATAATAAAAAAATTATACATGATTTAAATTTTAAATTATTATTTTTTAAATTCTCTGTAATTTTTAAAAAATATTTAATTTTTTAATTTTTACTTTTTAAATACTTTATGGGTCAACGGTTAACTGCAATTCAAAATCCACCAACACACTTATTATCCGTTCTTAAAAGAACGGATATATTCTTTGTTTTATATTTTCTAAAAGTATAATTTTTATAAAATTCAAGTTGTAACCAGCAACAAACAACAAACTGTTGTCCATTCAACAGACTGCCACATGTCAGTTCAGACTCTTTTGGAAAAGGTTGTGTAACTGTTTATTTGACCAGTTAGTTATTATCTAAGTATTCTTAAAAAATAATAGTGTTTTCGACTAATTTATTGTTGGCGTGTTTTTTTCTAAATAATGTTAAAGGTTAAGTAGTTATATTTATATGACCATATAAGCAGTTATATATTTTTTTTTAGTTCGACTCAACTAATATCAATTGGACATGTTCCAAATTTAATAGTATTGATATATAAAAAGGTCTGATTTCGTGTCCGCGTACGTACATAAATGTACAATACTGGCCATATGTAGACACTATAGCGAACTGACTCAATAAAGTCTTTTAAGTTGTGTTGTCACGATGACAACGCAAAAAGGTAAAGTTTAACTAAAAAGGATTTTTAATTATGTATTCAAAATCATATACATTCAATATTTTGCCTTATCGGGACATAACTCGTATCTGTTGTGGCAAATATATACCTTTTTGGGTAAGTGTTTTGAATTATTAATCAATGTTCGTAATGGTGTGCCCATAACCCGTTTGTCTTCTTCCTCTTTCCTTCGCAAAATATTTATTTTTCCGTAAAAAGGATATAATTGTTTATTTACATTTAAAAAGAAAATATGTACCCAATTGGGAAATTGCCAACGTAACTCTATATAAAGTAATCTTCTGTCAGGCACGCAAATAAAGGTCTGCATGTTATGAAAAAAATGGTCGGTCGAAGAAGATCTACCTTTCGGATATTTAGTTTTTCCCCCTAATTTTTATATATTATAAAGTTACGTGGATTGCTAATGTTTGTTTCACTTGCATTTATTGAATTTAAAATTCGTTGGAACACTAATCGTTGTAGATTGTCATATTTCATTGTTGATTATGTTTCTTAGATGATTTTTTAAACTATGATTACATTCCGTTTTTAACTAAGCTGAGAAGTATGTAGTCGCTATGTCAATTTTACAATGATAAGAAAACTAAACAAAAACCAATCACAAGTACTACAGTAGCATGTTGATGATGATCATGATCACTTTATCACCTGTTTTATATGATACTAAATAATATAATTAAGTACGCAAACTAACAAGTAGTAAAAAACAAAAAAAAATCATGTCAAGTTAACTAATTAAATTGTATGTGCCTACTTTTGGGAATACCAATTTTTAGATAAATTTTTGAAATAGTTAACCTAAGATGATATATACACATAGTGATTAGTGAGTATGTTAGTTATTGTATGTTGTTTAAACTTAGAATAGGTCATACCATTCGTACGTAATAATCAACCACCCCGCAATCTATTTATTTCCTATCGCGTATGCTTCGTGTTGCAAAAACATTAATTTTGGGTTCGTCTGTATGATCTATAAATTACATATTCCGATTCAACTTGACTGGGAGTCTGGGACAAATTTATTTAACTAGTTGAGGCATTGAGCTACCCGTTATTTGTTTTGTTTGTACATATGGTTTTGCAGTATATACTCCTGAAAATATTGCTTCTTGATGTCCAGTACAGATGTAGTCTATTTTGAAAAAGGAAATCTAGCCTTCATTGTTGGTTCATTTCATTTGAAGTAATTATAAAATCATTTTTAATAGTCTTACATTTATCTTTATATAAATCATGTGGTATACTGGTGCTCACAAATATGAAAAGTTGATCTTAGTATTTATAGTTGAGAGATTAAAAGAGGCCTGAACCATGGCGAGCCAGGTGTCACTGGATATTTGACAACATGAAGTCGCCGAACTTTTGCCGGGACAAATAAGGTTTGACGGTCCCAAATTCAACATTTGTTAATTTTGTCAAATATATATGCAGCGGGGATGAAATAATCAGTATGAATGGAAAATTTTAAGTTTGGACCTCCACAAAATGTTACTTTTTGTTTTGTTTTGTTTTTTTTTTTTTTGAAAAAGGGCTACTTTTTGTTTGTTAACAACTCTACGAATGAATTCTTACATGCACTCAGCTATATATGAATTATATCATCGACAGATGTGTACTTGTTTTGATCAAATCAGGCTAGGTTTAATTCCCATAATTTGGTTCATTAATTAATTCGAGGAAGATGCTTTTAGTTATATTAATACTAATGAGTTTGTAATCATCGATATTTGGTTGTGTACGCTACTGTAACAAGTCTTTATCATTAGTAGGTCAAGAGAAATATGACCCGGAAATGTTTGGTTGGTGATTTTTGCTACTGCAATCTACGTATAATCATACAGATTAAATCTAAATTAATTATATTCTTGAAAAAACAATACATATGCGTATTTATCATATGCGTCTTTATCAATTAATTATTGTAATTTTCATGGCAATGTTGTAGCTAGTCATTTACCCATATATACACATGTATGCAATATACGTATTTCCTATAGATTATAATCAAGTTAACAAGTTAAACACAAGTTGAAATTAAAAAACCTAAACAAAAGATTAAGTCAATAAGTTAAAACAAAACAATTATATGCATATCCTTCTTTTTTGTCAACCAAACAGTAATAATTAAAACTAAAAGAGTTTAAACGATCACATCCGGAGTTATGCTCAACGGTAATAATCAGAGGGATTTTGAAGGTTTGATGAAGACCGTAAAGCAGAAACATACAGCATAGCAAGAGATAACAAAGTTAACGAGAGATTTGTTCGACAACAGGAGAACCGTGGAAAATCATTAGATGCATTTCTGAATAGATTACTACCACGAACATGAAATAGTCAGAATCAACCTTAATTAAACCAAGCTAGGAAAAAATCAAATCACTGGATCGTAACATGGATTTACAATGCTATCTAATTAAACGTTTTATTTAAAGTTTATAAATTGTTTTAGGTCTTGATTAGAAGAGTTGATAATAGAGCAATATCATGCAAAAGTTGTATATCAATGTATATCTACTGTTGTAATCAATTTATTAAAGTTATTATACAATATAAAAAATATCAATTTTTTTTACTGAAATTTCATCATTGATCATGACCAAATATATATACTGTTGAGATGATAATCTACCAAGCTAAAACTAATCTACAGAACCGAGCCAGTGGAAAACATATTGTTCTCTAGAGGCATATGGTGATCAGAGACGACATACATGCTGCCGATCAGAAGTAGATCTAAACCCCTAAATCAGAAAACATAATGAAAATTTTTAGAGAAATATGGTGATCAGAGACGACATACATGCTGCCGATCAGAAGTAGATCTAAATCCCTAAATTCGAAAACATAATGAAAAAATTTAGAGACTATTGATAACTACCCGAAAAAGAGAAATATACCAGAATAAAGACAAATCTAAAAAGAATTGTCAACTAATCACCACCAACAAACTCAATCACCAAAAAAACTGTAGATCCAAATCTAAAATATGATATCGAAAAACAAAAAAAATTAACTAAAAGATTGAGAAAAGCTGAAAACAAAAAAAAAACAAATATGTTGTTTCAAAAAAAATACAAAAAACAAAAACAAATAGGAAAATGAAAAAACCAAACCTACTGTTTCTGTGGAAGC
>NW_026616877.1:0-21138 GCF_000801105.2 Raphanus sativus | reverse complement strand
CATGATTCTTATCAAACCAGGATGAACTGTTGAGATGAAGCATCATGAGTAAAGAGAAACCAGATCAAGCATAAGAAAGCAAAGGATCACGAGTACTTGTGAATCAAGTCTGTCCGTACAGCTAACCTAGCTTGGAGCACAAGGTAGCATAGTTGGATATTCAAATAATGTGAAGACTTAAGAGATGAGAAGAGGAGAAGAAGAAACTCGCCAAGTAAAAGAAATGGTTGGCGAGTTTGAAGATGGTCACGGGTGAGAGTAAGGAGAGAGTGGTTCCCAACCGTTGGGACCTGTCCCTTTCACTCTGCCCACTCTGCTCACCTCTGTCCATACGCCAGACTTGTTTAGTATTGTTGCAAGCTCTTTGTTTATTATTATCCAGAGATTTGTCTCTCTTTATATACTCATTGTATGCAAACCATTTTTAGTATCAAGGAAATATGTCTTTCATTCTCTTTGTCTCTCAATCTCGCTACTCTCTCTCACTCATCTCTCCATACTTCTAATCTTATCTTTCTTTCATGGTATCAGAGCACTAAGCTCTTGAGACCTAATACTTCCGCAAACACATTCTCTGATTTCTCCATTTCTTTTCATCCGTGAGACATCTTGTTCTTGTTCTAGTTCTATTTTTGGCAAAGTTCTTGGTGTTCTTGAGTTGTTCTTCAAGTTCATCTCCAGATTTTACCAAAAATAGCAAAGTTTGTTCAAACTGTTCTTGAGAGTTCTTTCTCTTTCTTTCTGTTCAAAACACCTTGTCCAACTATTCTTGAGCTGTTCTTATGGATCCCAACTCTGGTTCCTCTCATGAAAAATCAAGAATGGTGACTATTCCAGTTACTCTCAAAGGAGGTAACTACTTACACTGGGCGCGGCTAACCAAGACAGCTCTAGGAGGCAGAGGTCTCTGGGGAGTTGTTGAAGAAGGCTTAGACACCAAGAAGAAGACTATCCTAGGAGAGGATGGTAAGGAGGTGGTGGAAGCTGATGCCGATGCTGGGAACAAGAAGAGAGTTCAAGAGGATCTCCTGGTTCTGTCCATCCTTCAACACAGCCTGGAACCAACAATCTTGGAAGCCTATGACTACTGTGAGACTTCCAAAGACTTGTGGGACACACTCAAGAAGGTGTTTGGTAATGTCTCCAACATCAACCGTGTGTATGAAGTCAAGAGGGCTATCAATAACTTGTGTCAGGAGGATACTGAGTTTGATAAACATTTTGGGAAGTTCAGATCCCTTTGGGCAGAGCTGGAAATGTTGAGACCAGCAACCTTGGACCCTGATGTGTTGAATGAGAGAAGGGAACAAGACAAAGTCTTTGCTTTGCTGTTCACTCTCAACCCCGGGTATAATGACCTAATCAAACACATCCTGAGGGGAGTGAGTCTCCCATCTCTTGATGATGTTTGTGCTCAGATTCAAAAGGAGAAGGGCTCTGTGGGGCTCTTTGGAGGAAAAGGAGCTCTTATCATTGCAAACCAAGCCAAAGAAGAAGAAGAGATGGGCGTGGCAAACAAGGGCTCTTACAAACCAGAAGAGAAGAAAGTGTGGGTGTGTGATCACTGCAAGAAGAAGGGTCACGGCAAGGACAAATGCTGGATCCTCCACCCACATCTCAAGCCTCAGAAGTTCAGGACTCCATATGCTGATGCTAGAGCCCATTTCTCTGGTGAGATGGGAGGTTCATCTACACCAAAGCAAGCAATGGTTCCTGGTGATGGAAAGGCCTTAACATTCAGTGGGAGTTCAGCCATGGGAACTGCTCAGGATGAGACTATTAGGAGGTCAGACCTTCAGGCTCTCATCAAAGTCCTCAAGGACAACTCTGATAACACACTTGGTATCTCTCTTAATGCATCCTTACAATCGCCTATTGCTTGCATTACTTCAACTCATGAAACTAGTTGTGTTAAGCCTCTTGTAATTGATTCAGGAGCTTCTCATCACATGATTAGTGATTCTAGGTTGATTAGTAATGTTAAACCTGCTCTAGGAAATGTGATGATTGCAAATGGGGATAAGATACCAATTAGAGGTGTTGGAACTCTTAAACTGTTTGAAAAAGATACTAGTGCCTTTTATATGCCATCCTTTGCATCTAATCTGTTATCTGTGAAAAAGGTCACTAATGATTTAAATTGCAAAGTGATATTTAGTCCTAATGAGGTTATGTTTCAGGATATTGAGACTAGTAGGTTGCTTGGCAATGGTGTGAGCAAGGGAGACTTGTACCTTCTTGAAGACATCAAGCCGGCAGCTGATTTATCTACTGCTTTCATTTCAATTCCTGTTAACAATAATGTATTATGGCATGCTAGACTAGGTCATCCACACTCTAGGGCTCTGAACCTTTTATTGCCTAATGTTTCTTTTAAAAATGATGGCTGTGAAGCTTGTATTCTTGGCAAACATTGCAAGACTGTGTTTCCTAAGTCTTCCACGATTTATGAACACTGCTTTGATCTTATTCATTCTGATGTGTGGACTGCACCATGCATATCTAGGGAGAATCATAAGTATTTTGTCACCTTTATTGATCAAAAATCGAAATACACTTGGCTTACCATGATTCAGACCAAAGATAGGGTGCTAGATGCTTTCATAAATTTTCAAAACTATATAACTAACCAATTCAATGTTAAGATCAAAGTATTCAGGTCAGATAATGGAGGAGAATACACAAGTCATGCATTCAAAAATCACCTTGCCAAACACGGCATCATCCATCAAACAAGTTGCCCTTATACACCACAACAAAATGGTGTAGCTGAGAGCAAGAATAGACATTTGATGGAAGTGGCAAGGTGTATGATGTTCTATACCAACGTGCCCAAACGTTTCTGGAGTGATGCAGTCATGACAGCATGTTACCTTATCAATAGAACCCCAACAAGAGTACTAGATGACCTCACTCCATATGAGGTATTGAACAACAAGAAACCCTCCCTTGATCACTTGCGTGTATTTGGGTGCTTGTGTTATGTGTTACAGCCAGGTATGCAGCGGAACAAACTAGAGGCCAGAAGCACTAAGGCTGTATTCATTGGTTACTCTACTACTCAGAAAGGCTACAAATGCTATGATCCCAACATGAGGAGGGTTCATGTGTCAAGAGATGTCAAGTTTGTGGAATCAAGAGGGTTTTATGAGGAGAAGAGTTGGGATGAGCTCAAGGACCTCTCTCAATCATCCACTGATAGGGCAAACAATTTGAGAAGAATTATGGAGTCTCTTGGCATCCATATGCCTCAGCCGAGTCAAAATCAAAGTGATGGAGCTGGTGGTTCTGACAATGGGAGTACTGGAGCAGGAAACCAACCTCCAGTAGCTGTGAGTGAAGAGGTTACTCCGGCAAGTGAGGATTCCCATCCTAATCCTGAAGGGGGGAATCAAGAAGCATCACCACACAGTGATCAGGTTCATGATCAGGATGGAAATGCAAATACACTAGCTGAGGAGCAACAAGTTGAGGAACACATAGTAGAGAACCAGAATGTGGAAGAGGAACAGGTAGCTCAACCAATGCTTAGGAGAAGCACAAGGGAGAGAAGACCAGCCTCAAACTGGACAAATACAAGAGTGTACTTCAACAATCAAGCAGTAGCTCATCCAACTCAAGCAGTGTGTTCTCTAGCTCAGTATCCAGTGGAACATCAAGCTTTCATGATCAGCTTAGATGAAGAATACATCCCAAGGTCTTATGAAGAAGCTATGGCATTGGATGAGTGGCGTGAGTCAGTTGGAGATGAGGTTGGGGCTATGATCAAAAATGGCACATGGTATGAGACCAAACTCCCCAAAGGCAAGAAGGCAGTAACAAGCAGACTTCTCTTTACCATCAAGTAACAAGCAAATGGAAAGCCAGAAAGGAGGAAGACAAGACTTGTAGCAAGAGGCTACACTCAAGTCTATGGAGAAGATTACTTGGATACCTTTGCACCAGTGGCAAAGCTACACACGATCAGAGTGGTTCTCTCACTGGCAGTGAACCTAGAGTGGGATCTATGGCAGATGGATGTCAAGAATGCTTTCCTACAAGGTGAACTAGAAGATGAAGTCTATATGAGGCCACCTCCTGGTATGGAAGATCTTGTACAACCAGGAAATGTTCTCAGGCTAAGGAAAGCAATCTATGGGTTAAAGCAATCCCCAAGAGCCTGGTACCACAAGCTCAGCACAACACTCAATGGAAGAGGGTTGAACAAGTCTGAAGCTGATCACACTTTGTTTACACTGACCACGGAACAAGGTATCATAGTCATCCTGATATATGTGGATGACATTATCATTACAGGCAGTGATAAAGAAGGTATCATCTTAACTAAGGCTTTTCTTAAATCCTCATTTGATATCAAGGACTTGGGAGAACTAAAGTACTTTCTAGGGATTGAGATATGCCGATCTAAAGAGGGGCTATTCTTAAACCAGAGAAAGTACACACTTGATATGTTGAGTGAGGCAGGTGATCTAGGTGCAAAGAAAGCAAAGACTCCATTGGAAGATGGGTACAAAGTGTTGAAAAGATGAGAGATTGAGATTAATATTGAGAAGAGACTTGGATACTTATGAGAAGAAGATGTGATAGCAAAGAGATGAGAAAGTAACTATAAATGTTACTGTGGTAACTTTTTAGTTACTGTGGTAACTTTATATTACTAAGGTAAATTGGTAACAAGACCAAAATTACTATGCTAAGGTTACTACACTGTGGGAAGCTCACATGAGTGAATCAGACCGTTGGAGAAGGGAAGAAGCTGCGCAAGACAGGCTGGAACAGCCTGGATGGATAAGGTTCTTCCCATAAGCATGTGAGGCTTCTCATTGGTTTAGTTCAAACTAAAGCAGCCTGATCCTTTGACTACACATGCTTAGAATAGTAAATCTGTGTCTTAGCTTTTCCTTTATATTGTAAACTCTGTCTCATTAATCAAATAACACGATTTGCAACTCTCTCTCTCTAGTTCATAATGTTCTTCATGTTCTTCATAAACCTTTATCATTAAACTCACCTCAATCACCTTATCTACTCAATACTACTAAAAATATCATGGTATCAGAGCCAGGTTGGCTTTGGTATTGAGTTCGTGTTCATTCATCTTCATTTCCTATTATTCTCTTTCTCTTTTATTCAAAATCATCCAAGCTTTGTTCTTGTTCTTTGCGGGTTCATAAAGTTTCAAGCTTTTAGTGTTCTTCACGGTGGGGTTCTTAGAGATCCAAACTCTGGTGTGTTCTTCACGGTGGTGTTACTTAAAGCTTCAAACCTTAGTTGGTGTTCTTCGCGGGTTGATTCAAGATCCAAACTTGGTGGTTGTTCTTCGCGGGAAAAGTAAAGATTCAAACTTGGTGGCTGTTCTTCGCGGGAAAAGTAAAGATTCAAACTTTGGAGTGTTCTTCACGGTTTGTCACTTAAAGTTACACACTTTAGTGTTTGTTGAGACAGTTCAAGCTTAAAGCACTGCTCTTTAGTCGTTTTTCATCATCATGGAGGGTTTCAAGATTGATGGGGGAAAGATTACGGTTCCGGTTGCTCTCAAGGGTGGTACAAACTACCTGTTGTGGTCAAGGCTGGTGAAGACAGCTATTGGGAGGCTAGGGTTGTGGAGTCACATCACGGATGATGGTCCTACACCTGTGGTCAAGGATGGAGAAGGTCTGGAGGGTGGAAAGGAGCTTGCGGTTGCTGATAATAAGAAGTGGATTCAAGAAGACCTGATGGTGTTGTCCGTGTTGCAAGGGTCACTTGAGCTACCTATCTTGGATGCTTACAGCTACTGCGAGACCCCTAAGCACCTGTGGGAGACTCTCCAAAAGACATTTGGGAATGTCACTAATCTGAGCCGTGTGTTTGAGCTGAAGAAAGGCATCAACACTCTTGTGCAAGATGGTGAGGAGTTCACCAAGCATCTAGGCAAGTATAGGTCCATGTGGTCTGAGCTTGAATCGTTGAGGCCTAGCACTAATGACATGAATGTGCTGATGGAAAGGAAAGAGCAGGATCAAGTGTTTGGATTGTTGCTTACTCTTGATCCGGCTTACAAAGATGTGATCAAACACATCTTGAGAGCACCAACTTTACCATATTGACATGAAGACATAAAGATGAGAGATACATGAAGGAGATGCATCATAGGCAAGTTAAGTCATGTGATCAGTGTAGCTTGAGAAGCAAGCTATTCCGTACAAGTCTTGAACCCTAAGCAAGCAATGTAACCTAGCTTGGTGTGGAGGGCAAGACATCGATTTAAATCAACCAGAAGAAGACACAAGAAGGTGTGAGAGCCGTTGGAGTCTTTGACAAACAAGGAGGATTTAAATATAGTAAAGATCACATGATCTACTTAAGGAGTGACCGTTCATGACCTGTCTCTTTCACTCCTCTTTGCAGCTTCATTCTTTAATAGTATTTCTCTTGTCTTGTTGTATCTCTGATTGTCTTTAAATATTGTAACCATTGCACATAATCAAATCAAGGAAACAGTTCTCCTTCTTCTCTCTAGCAAATCGTCACTCTCTCTCTCTCTTACTCTCTCTCACTTGTTCTTGATTATTCACTCTGTTCTTGAGATTTCTAACATGGTATCAGAGCTATAAGCTCCTGATTACCTTTCTCTTCCGCAACATCACTCTGTTTACTCATTCTTTACTATATTTCCTACTTCAATTCTTCTCTTTACTCTTCAGATTTCTTTTATCCAGTGGGTAATAAATCTGTGTTCTTGAGTGTTCTTGAGTGTTCTTGAGTGTTCTTGAATTTTTTCTTCACTTTCTGAGTTGTGCTCACTCTGTTCTGTCCCTATACTTATTTCTTGAGAGTTTATCTGTTCTGAACTTGATTCCTGTCAGTTCTAGAATTTATTTCTCTCAAACACAGCCAGGCCAGAGCACATGAAGCAAGAGCCCAAGAGCATCCAGTATCAAACTCCATGCGCATAGGAGATGATGGGAGAGCCTTGGTCTCTACAGCACATACTGGTGGTTCCACCTCTCACGCCATGTCTCAGCCATCTCATGATGATGCATTCATCAGGAAGTCAGACATTGAGGCCTTGATCAAAGCCCTCAATGCAAATTCTGGTAACCAAAGTATTAATGCTTTAAATTCTATACACAATGCTTCTCACACTGCTAGGCCTTTAATCATTGATTCAGGAGCTTCTCACCATATGATTAGGGATGCTAGACTGATTAGTGATATTAAACCTGCTCTAGGTAGTGTTGTGATTGCAAATGGTGATAGAATTCCAATTGAGGGAGTAGGAAATCTGAATTTGTTTAACAAAGATTCTCAAGCTTTTTATATGCCTACCTTCACATCAAATTTATTATCTGTTAAAAGAGTTACTAATGACCTGGATTGCAATGTTATTTTCAGTCCTAATGATGTTTGCTTTCAGGATATTAAGACCAGTAAGATGCTGGGAAAAGGTGTGAGCAAGGGAGAGCTTTACTTGCTTGAAGATACCAATTTATCAGATTTATCTACTGCTTTGAATTCTGTTTTAGCTAGTAATGTGTTATGGCATGCTAGATTAGGCCATCCCCATGCTAGAGCTTTAAGCTTATTGTTACCTAATTTATCTTTTCAGAATGAATCTTGTGAGGCTTGTATTCTTGGCAAACATTGCAAATCTGTTTTTCCTCAATCTATGACTGTTTATGAAAATTGTTTTGATCTAGTGCATTCTGATGTGTGGACTGCCCCTTGTGCATCTAGAGAAAACCATAAATATTTTGTAACATTCATAGATGAGAAATCAAAATACACTTGGCTCACACTGATTAAAAGCAAAGATAGAGTTTTAGAAGCTTTTATTAACTTCCAAAACTATGTAACTAACCATTTCAATTCCAAGATCAAAATATTTAGGTCTGATAATGGTGGGGAGTATACTAGCAATGCCTTTAAACAACACCTAGCAAAGCATGGTATCATTCATCAAACAAGCTGCCCATACACACCACAACAAAATGGAGTTGCTGAGAGGAAGAATAGACATCTTATGGAGGTTGCAAGGAGCATGATGTTTCATACAAATGTTCCAAAGAGGTTTTGGGGAGATGCTGTGATCACAGCTTGCTATCTGATCAACAGGATTCCCACCAAAGTTCTCAAAGATGTCTCTCCCTTTCAGGTATTAAACAAAATCACACCTCCATTAGATCACTTGCGTGTGTTTGGTTGTGTGTGCTATGTCTTGACACCAGGAGAACAGAGAAATAAGCTGGAAGCCAAGAGTGTCAAGGGAATGTTCATAGGCTATACTCACACACAGAAAGGGTACAAGTGCTATATTCCAGATTCAAGAAGAGTTATGGTCTCAAGGGATGTCAAGTTTGTGGAATCAAAGGGGTACTATGATGAGAAGAGCTGGGAAAACCTTAGGGATCTCTCACAAGGACCATCTGATAGAGCAAACAACCTGAGAACCATTATGGAGAGTTTGGGAATCAGCTTACCTCAAAGTAATGTGGCGCCAGTACCAGCACCATCAGCATCTACACCAGCTGCTGAACATGATGGCGAACCAGTACCAGTACCAGTTATGGAGCCAGTCCATCTTGACCCTGAGGGAGGCAGTGAGCATGAATCAACACCAGCAAATGATTCAGCATCAACACATGATCAAGATGGAGCAGAATCTGATGGTGATCAAGGTCAGGAAGAAGCAGTGGTAGAAGAGCAGATTCAACCATTGAGAAGAAGTACTAGGGTGAGGAAGGATCCATCAAACTGGACCAGCACTAGAGTGTACTTCAACTCCAATGCAGTGGCTCATCCTACTCAAGCAGTCTGCTCCTTGGCATACTTTCCAGAAGAACATGTGGCATTTATCACCCACCTAGATGAAGCCTACATACCAAAGACCTATGAGGAAGCAATGGCACTGGATGAGTGGAGAGAATCAGTGGGAGATGAGATAGGAGCTATGATCAAGAATGATACATGGTTTGAAACTCAACTTCCAAAAGGCAAGAAGGCAGTAACAAGTCGCCTACTCTTCACTATCAAGTACAAAGCAAATGGTCAACCAGAAAGGAAGAAGACAAGGCTGGTTGCAAGAGGGTACACTCAAGTCTATGGAGAAGACTATTTGGATACATTTGCACCAGTGGCTAAGCTTCACACCATAAGAGTTGTTCTCTCCTTGGCTGTTAACTTGGAATGGGATCTCTGGCAAATGGATGTCAAGAATGCATTTCTTCAAGGAGAATTAGAAGATGAAGTCTACATGAGACCACCACCAGGAATGGAAGACATGGTCCAACCAGGAAATGTACTTAGATTGAAGAAGGCAATCTATGGGTTGAAGCAATCACCAAGAGCCTGGTATCACAAGCTTAGCACAACCCTTAATGGAAGAGGGTTTGTGAAATCAGAATCTGACCATACTCTCTTCACTCTCACCAGCAAGCAAGGCATTGTTGTAATCCTCATCTATGTTGATGATATTATCATCACTGGAAGCAACAAGGAAGGTATAACTTCAACTAAAGCTTTTCTTAAATCCTCATTTGATATTAAAGATTTGGGAGAGCTTAAGTACTTCCTTGGGATAGAAATATGCCGCTCTAAAGAGGGGCTTTTCTTATGCCAAAGGAAGTACACACTTGATCTTTTAAATGAGGCAGGAGAGCTTGGTGGAAGAGTAGCCAAGACACCACTTGAAGAGGGTTACAAGATATTGCGTGAGGGGGAGTTTGAAGATACACCATTTGGGGACTTCAAACTCTATAGAAGAATGGTGGGGAAGCTGATCTATCTCACCATCACAAGACCAGACATTTGCTTTGCTGTCAACCAAGTGAGCCAGCATATGCAAGCACCAAAGGTTCACCATTGGAACATGGTGGAGAGGATCTTGAGATACCTAAGGGAGGCTCCTGGTCAAGGTGTTTGGATGGGTTGCAACAAGAGCACAGAAATTGTAGGGTATTGTGATGCAGATTGGGCTGGTGATAGAGTGGACAGGAGGTCTACTACTGGCTATTGCACCTTCATAGGAGGCAACTTGGTTACTTGGAAGAGCAAGAAGCAGAAGGTGGTATCATGCTCAAGTGCTGAAGCAGAATATAGGGCCATGAGGAAGCTGACCAGTGAGCTGATTTGGATCAGGAACCTGCTGAGAGACTTGGGTATTGAAACAACAACACCAATCACCATGCACTGTGATAACCAGGCAGCCATTCACATAGCTTCAAACTCAGTGTTCCATGAGAGGACAAAGCATATAGAAGTGGATTGTCACAAGGTTAGACAAGCTGTGGAGCAGAAGATCATCCTACCTTGCTACACTAGAGGTGAAGATCAGTTAGCAGACATCTTCACCAAGGGAGCAAGCACCAAGGTCTGTGAGTCCATTCATCCAAGATTGGGACTCATAGACTTGGCTAGATCATGATCCCCTTAAGTCATGAAGCATCTACTCTTTTTCCTTTGTGTGTTTTTATCCCACTGGGTTTTTCACACAAAAGGTTTTAATGAGGGATGTCTTCATGAGTTCCAAGCTTAACCATACCTTATGGTAAAGCTTGAGGGGGAGTATTGACATGAAGACATAAATATGAGAGATACATGAAGGAGATGCATCATAGGCAAGTTAAGTCATGTGATCAGTGTAGCTTGAGAAGCAAGCTATTCCGTACAAGTCTTGAACCCTAAGCAAGCAATGTAACCTAGCTTGGTGTGGAGGGCAAGACATCGATTTAAATCAACCAGAAGAAGACACAAGAAGGTGTGAGAGCCGTTGGAGTCTTTGACAAACAAGGAGGATTTAAATATAGTAAAGATCACATGATCTACTTAAGGAGTGACCGTTCATGACCTGTCTCTTTCACTCCTCTTTGCAGCTTCATTCTTTAATAGTATTTCTCTTGTCTTGTTGTATCTCTGATTGTCTTTAAATATTGTAACCATTGCACATAATCAAATCAAGGAAACAGTTCTCCTTCTTCTCTCTAGCAAATCGTCACTCTCTCTCTCTCTTACTCTCTCTCACTTGTTCTTGATTATTCACTCTGTTCTTGAGATTTCTAACATACCATCCATGGAGGAAGTGTGTGCTCAGCTTCAGAAGGAAGAGGGATCTTTGGGTCTCTTTGGTGGCAAAGGGGATATGACCATGGCACATAAAGCTGAAGAGATGCAAGCTAACAAGGCTGGTTACCAGGAGAAGTCATTTGGAGGCAATTGTGATCACTGCAAGCGCAAAGGTCACAAGAGGAGTCAGTGTTGGGTGTTGCATCCTCATCTCAAGCCGGCAAAGTTCAACAAGGAGCGTGAAGGAAGAGCAAACCTTTCTGCTGAGGCAAGTGAAGCGGGTCCATCTGGTTCTAGCTCCACAAGCAAGGCGGGTGAAAGTGAAGGCAAGGCTCTTTCATCACTCCATTCAGCCGGGAAGAGCATGGAGCATGAAATGATAAGGAGATCAGACATTGATGCCCTGATCAAAGCCTTAAAAGAGTCTGGTAACACCCTTGGTTACTCCTTTACTGCATATAAAACTGCTAGCATTGGTGATAGGGTGCTAGAATTGGTTGATCATTTGCGAACTGAAACTGAATCTGTTAGGAGTGTTCATGCATTGAATGGTGAGATGGGAGCATATAGTACTCATATAGCTCGGAAACCCATCTTGAAACCTTTGATTGTTGATTCGGGTGCATCTCATCATATGATTAGTGATCATTCATTGATTAAAGAGATTGAACCGGCTCAAGGTCATGTCATGATTGCTAATGGTGATAGGATACCTATTAGAGGTATTGGTAAGTTGAATCTGTTTAATAAGGAGTCCAAAGCTTTGTTCATGCCTGAGTTCACTTCAAATCTCTTATCTGTCAAAAGATGCACTAATGATCTTCAATGTAATGTCATCTTTAGTCCTAATGATGTCAAGTTTCAGGATATTGAGAGCTGTAAGCTCATTGGGCAAGGAACCTCAAGAGGAGATCTCTACTTGTTGCAAGACACTGCCCCTATTTCTTCTTCTAGTTGTTTATTAAGTTCTGCTTTTAGTAAAGGTGCATTGTGGCATTCTAGGCTAGGACATCCCCATGTTAGAGCCTTGAGCTTAATGTTACCAGGTGTCATGTTTAAGAATAATGAGTGTGAGTCTTGTATCCTAGGAAAGCATTGTAAGACTGTGTTTCAAACATCTTCTACCATTTATGAAAAATGCTTTGATCTTGTTCATTCTGATGTTTGGACTGCTCCATGCTTGTCTAGGGATAGTTATAAATATTTTGTCTCATTCATTGATGAAAAATCCAAATACACCTGGTTAACACTTATCAAAACCAAAGACATGGTCCTTGATGCATTTAAAAATTTTCAAATGTATGTCTCTAACCAATATAATGCCAAGATCAAGATTTTCAGGTCTGATAATGGTGGAGAATACACCAGCAATGCATTCAAGAACCATCTTGCTCAACATGGGATTCTGCATCAAACCAGTTGTCCTTATACACCCCAACAAAATGGGGTGGCCGAGAGAAAGAACAGGCATCTCATGGAAGTCACTAGATCAATGATGTTTCATACTAGTGTACCTAAGAGATTCTGGAGTGATGCAGTTCTTGCCGCATGCTACCTGATCAACAGAACACCAACTAGAGTACTAAAGGATCAGTGTCCTTATGAAGTCCTGAACCAATGTAAGCCAGTGATTGAACACTTGAGAGTATTTGGCTGTGTATGTTTTGTACTGGTGCCTGAAAACAGGAGGAACAAACTTGAAGCCAAGAGCACAAGAGCTATGTTTGTAGGTTATTCTACAACACAAAAGGGCTACAAGTGTTTTGATCCGATCACAAGGAGAGTGATGGTGTCTAGGGATGTCAGGTTCCTGGAAGAGAAGTGTTTCTATGATGATAAGAAATGGGAAGACTTGGAAGACTTGTCTAGACCATCTGATAAGGCTGCAAGCCTTAGATTGATACTAGAAAGGATTGGGATCAACATGACCCAGGATCCAAGTGGTACAAACACCACTGCTGGAAATGAAGCTGAAGAAACATCCCACATTGATCATGAGGGGGGAAATGAAGCTGAGGCTGGAGGTCAGGGAGATCAAAGCTCAGCAAATCCTGATCAAAGTGAGATGCATCAACTGGGTGAGACTGACCAGGGAGATCAGTATAGAGAAGGTGAAGCTAGTGGAGGTCAAGAACATGAACCGGCAAGTACTACCCAACAAGAAGCTACCCAACCAGAAGCTGTTACTTCAGTACCATTGAGGAGAAGCACACGGGTAAAGAAGGATGCTTCCAACTGGGTAAACACGAGAGTGTACTACAATGCCCAGGCTGTGGAGCATCCTTCCCAAGCTGTGTGTTCTTTTGCTGAGTATCCAGAAGAGCATCAAGCCTTTATGGTGAGCTTGGATGAGAGTTATGTACCAAGAAGCTATGAAGAAGCTATGTTGATTCAAGAATGGAGAGACTCAGTAAATGATGAAGCCAATGCCATGATCAAGAATGACACTTGGTATGAAAGCACATTGCCAAAAGGAAAGAGAGCAGTATCTTGTAAGTGGATCTTTACCATCAAGTACCTTCCTAATGGGAAGATAGACCGGAGAAAGACAAGACTTGTAGCTAGGGGATTCACTCAGACCTATGGAGAAGACTACATTGATACCTTTGCCCCTGTTGCCAAACTTCACACCATTCGGGTAGTACTATCCTTGGCTGTGAACCAAGAGTGGGATCTTTGGCAAATGGATGTAAAGAATGCTTTCTTACAAGGAGAACTAGAGGATGAAGTCTACATGTTACCTCCTCCTGGTCTTGAGGGAATGGTGAAGCCAGGCAATGTTATGATGTGATCTTGGGCTCATATATGAAGTTATGGCCATGAAAGACATTCAGAAATTGGTCCATGATGTTAGCTAACATGTCCAGCCCATTTTTATCAAGTTCCAAGTCCAAGAAGATCTAAAATCAAGTGGTTTCCTTGCTGTCTAAAAAGAGTGACGAAAATTGGAGAATAAATTGCATGGAAAGCTTCTCTCTCCTCCATGCATTGTTTTGTGATTTCCTAGACTATTAAATATCTAGCTTTGTGAGCAAGTTTAGTTTCCTATAAATAAGTTGTAATCTTCATTGAAATAAAATAAGTTTGTTTTCAATAAAAGATTAGAGAAGTTTCTCTCTTTCAAGATGTGATGTCTTGTAATTTTTGGAATTCCATGTTCGTGGTGTGTCATATCTATGTTCATGGCTGGTCTAGACTTATCATAGATCCTTTCACAGATCTTTGTGGCGTCTCTCAATCCATCTCTCTATCCATTCCTTGTTGGTGTGTCATATCCAGCAAGCTGTCGATTTCTTTGGTGTGTAATATCTAGAGAATCGATCCACCGGTGAATCAAAGGAGTTTCCGCAACCTTTGTGTGCCATTCAGTCCACATCCTTTGATCTATTGGGATTTCAACGTCTCTTGGATGCAAAGCTTATCCCCTCACCAACTTAGAGTGCATCATCCTTGGGAGGTTTTTATCATTTGGTATCAGAGCACACTCTAAGTTTGGTATTCACTTCTGTTATCCATCATTCTCATCTATCCATCTTCTACAACAAAAAAGGAGTTTTATTTTTATTGTTCTTCAAATCTTCTGGATCTTTTGGGAAGTGTGTGTTCAAGTTTTTCTTTCTTTGGAAAGCAAGATTTGAGGACAAATCTTTTTGAAGAGGAGGAGTATGATGTGATCTTGGGCTCATATATGAAGTTATGGCCATGAAAGACATTCAGAAATTGGTCCATGATGTTAGCTAACATGTCCAGCCCATTTTTATCAAGTTCCAAGTCCAAGAAGATCTAAAATCAAGTGGTTTCCTTGCTGTCTAAAAAGAGTGACGAAAATTGGAGAATAAATTGCATGGAAAGCTTCTCTCTCCTCCATGCATTGTTTTGTGATTTCCTAGACTATTAAATATCTAGCTTTGTGAGCAAGTTTAGTTCCTATAAATAAGTTGTAATCTTCATTGAAATAAAATAAGTTTGTTTTCAATAAAAGATTAGAGAAGTTTCTCTCTTTCAAGATGTGATGTCTTGTAATTTTTGGAATTCCATGTTCGTGGTGTGTCATATCTATGTTCATGGCTGGTCTAGACTTATCATAGATCCTTTCACAGATCTTTGTGGCGTCTCTCAATCCATCTCTCTATCCATTCCTTGTTGGTGTGTCATATCCAGCAAGCTGTCGATTTCTTTGGTGTGTAATATCTAGAGAATCGATCCACCGGTGAATCAAAGGAGTTTCCGCAACCTTTGTGTGCCATTCAGTCCACATCCTTTGATCTATTGGGATTTCAACGTCTCTTGGATGCAAAGCTTATCCCCTCACCAACTTAGAGTGCATCATCCTTGGGAGGTTTTCATCATTTGATGATCAGCTTGAAGGTGGAGTAGCTTGAATGATGGTTAAGGTGTCTTAGATGATCAAGCTTCGGCCAAGACCAATATATTCTTCTTGTTTCCAAGCATTCTTCAATGTTGCATCCTCAGCTACAAGCTCTTCAGGTTCAGGTTCATGATTCCATTCCTTGGTGCTTCCCATGATCACATCATCCCCTCCCTCTTCAAAAAGATTTGTCCTCAAATCTGTTTTACCTGCAACAGAAGGGACCAAGTCAGTAACATCAAAGTTTAAAATCAGATTACACTTACCTTGCAGGCCTCTTTGACAGGCATTATTGCTGACTGGTTCGGATATGTAGAGGGCATTGATCCATTTAGTTCCTGATTCATTACTCAAACCTGATACAATGAAACAAAGCAAGTTAGTACATGAAAATTTATCAAAGAGTAATAATCTTATCCCCAATTTGTCTCTGCCCGGTTTTGGCTTGTATGCTGCATCTAGAGGTGCTTCTTTAATGAGGATAAAGCCAGGGACGTCTTGATGTTTCTCCTGGTTCAAATCAGGTGGCTTGAACTGATTGTCTTCCTCATGCTTGTTCTTTCTCCTTGTATACTTCCAAGCTTCCTTAAAATCTGCACATGGTTCTTTTGACAAAAACAAGTGCATCATATCTGTGTAATCAATAATAAAAGAATTACTGAAAATATGATCACTTACCTTGGCATGCTCACCTGGTCGCCATAGATAGGATTGAGATGTTCTAAACTCAGAAAAGTTCAAACAAAGCACACACAGAATCACCCGACTTGTAGAACCCATAACTCTTTCACCTGAGAAGCTTTGGACATGATTCAAATTCGACGTGAGACCCTGATGAGTTAAGTTTCCATGGCAGTCGAGTTTCCTGATTAATTCCTTGTGGTTGTTGAGATATGATCCTCGGACTGCTCCTATGTCAAATCTGGCGGCTAGACAGCTTTCAAAGTTTTCTTGTTGCATCTCCAACTTAGCCAAGGACTCATCACTGGTACTCTGATCCTTATAGCCCCTCTTTTCACCTGTACCTTTCTCAGCTTCTTTTGGACAAGTCAAGTGGGTTATCATGTCAAAGAAAGTATTGTAGACAAGAATGTTCACAAGGCACAAAACAATACATCCAGAAACAATGATCTCAAGCTTTAGAAGTGCAAGATGTTTATCAAAGAACGTGTTATACACTAGAATATCATCAAAGAAAAATCTCACACGTTTAGAAACATTTGCAGCACACAAACAATCAATCTCAAACTCAGAGATACTTGCAGACTTCAGAATTTCAAACCTAATATCAGCATGATGCAATTTCAGTTCACGAAATTTCTTAGGTTCTTTCAAGACATATGTGGATGCAAGACACTCAGCAGTGACAAGTTCATGCCTAGGAAAGTTCACAACAAGATTTCTAGCAAGTGAACCACAAGGTTTTCTAAAACAATAGTCAGATTGTTTCAACTTAAGCTCTAAAACCTTTTCACAGTGATCAAAGCTTTCGTTATGTTTCAGAAATTGATCAAGACTCAAAACATGACCAGAAATTTTTATATTTTGAAAACATTTCTGATCAAAGAGGTTTTCTGGTTCAAGTTCTTTAAAAGATTTAGAAATGTTATCAAAAACAGATTTTGAAACACAAAAATCTTTGATTCTGTCAAGATCAAAACGTTTCACATCATGAGCACTAACCATAACAAACATTTCAGGCATCGAGGCAGCCATATTAAACTCCTTACAGTGCTTTTTCAGATCATAAAATAAAGATTCAGGAATGATTTCTGATTGCAGGCTGTTCTGTTGTTCCAAGTCCTTTTCTTGTGTCAACTGCTCCGGTTCTTTCTCTGGTGAGTCTTCTTCTGCAACCTGTGACACTGAAACAAGTCTACTCGGTTCCACCGGTTCAAGACAAGTTAGTTCATCAAAGGAATTATTAAAATTAAATTCAGACTGAGGTAAGAACACAGAAAACTCTTGTCCTTTCTCAAACTCTCCTTTTACCAAAGATGTTTCGGTTTGAGCTTCTTGAAATGATGTAGCTGAGTCTGGTTCTGCAACTTTGAGTTCTGAGACAGTAGTAACTGCTTCTTGATTCTTGGCTTCAAAGGATGGACGTGCTCTTCTAGTCCTTTTGGGTTGCTTCTCCATATCCTTCAACACTTGTAACCACTCCTCCAATATTTGATTCTCTTGTTCAAGCAACAGCCTTTCTTTCTTAGTGAGTTTTCCCTTCTGATCTCCTGCCATGGTACCTGAGACAAGAGAAAAATTAAGCCAGTAAGTAGTTCCAACAAATCAGATCAAAATTGGATTTAGACAACAATCAGAACAGATCAGATTGAGAACTAAATCAAAAGCAATCAGATTGATAATCAGAAACAGATCAAAACGAAATTCAAACCCAAAACAACTCAGATCAATTTCGAAATTCAACCTAAAACAACTTCGAACAGATTGAAACAGATTGATCAATTAAACAGAAACAGATCTCACAGGTTTTACACAAACAAAGACAGATCTGATTTCTCTGCAATAATATGAAAAGTCTAACTCAGATTTGTGATCAAAGAACGCAATTTTATCAGATTTCGACAGCCACAGTACAGATCTATCAGTTCTTAGCATGAATATGAAAGGACAAAACGAAAATCAGAGAGAAAGATGAACACTTCCCTTCCAGAGTTGCTCTGATACCACTTGATACGATCCTAGGAACGCTCTGGAACAGATGGGATAATCCTTGCAGAAACGAATCAAAAGACTCAAGTTTCTCAAGGCATGTGGATTGAATGGTGACACAAGAGGCTGCGGAAAGGCTCCTTGATACTCCTAGGCAGTAGATCGGATATGACACACCAAACTAAAGCCCTTGATCTCTGGATATTACACACCAGAAGTTGGATATTACACACCAACACTCAAGCAACTCGACAAACAAGATGAAGAGAGAAAACAAAGGTTTTTAATAAAAGATGGATGCTGATACAAGGGGGCCACGACCAGGTTATAAAGGAGAAGCCTTGTACATGCACAAGGTCTCGAAAATACAAAAGAAATAAAGACAAAGGCTCCCTTGGAAACATAACAAAGACTAGAGTTTTCGAAAACTAAATAACATGAAAAGCATTGCTTAAAATTAACATAAGTCTTCATGTGGAGCCCAAGATCAATCATCTAGGATATATGAGAAGTAGACTTGTGGGCCTCGTTAAAAACCTTCCTTTAGAAAACCAGTGGGACAAAACTAAAGGTTAGGAAAAGAGCACATTCAAGCTACTCCCCTTCAGCTGATCATCATCTAGGCAAGTAGCTTGTGTGTGCTCTTTTCCTAACCTTTAGTTTTGTCCCACTGGGTTTTCTAAAGGAAGGTTTTTAACGAAGGCCACAAGTCTACTTCCTCATATATCCTAGATGATTGATTTTGGTCTGTCCACATGAAGACCTTATTATATTTTAAGCAATGCTTTTTCATGTTATTTTAGTTTTCGAAAACTCTAGTCTTTGTTTTTTCAAGGGAGCTTTGTCTTTATTTCTTTTGTATTTTCGAGACCTTGTGCATGTACAAGGCTTCTCCTTTATAACCTGGTCGTGGCCCCCTTGTATCAGCATCCATCTTTTTATTAAAAACCTTTGTTTTCTCTCTTCATCTTGTTTGTCGAGTTGCTTGAGTGTTGGTGTTGTAATATCCCACTTCTGGTGTGTAATATCCAGAGATCAAGGGCTTTAGTTTGGTGTCATGTCATATCCGATCTACTGCCTAGGAGTATCAAGGAGCCTTTCCGCAGCCTCTTGTGTCACCATTCAATCCACTGCCTTGAGAAACTTTGAGTCTTTTGATTCGTTTCTGCAAGGATTATCCCATCTGTTCCGAGCGTTCCTAGGATCGTATTCAGGGATCTTTGGCAAATGGATGTAAAGAATGCTTTCTTACAAGGAGAACTAGAGGATGAAGTCTACATGTTACCTCTCCTGGTCTTGAGGGAATGGTGAAGCCAGGCAATGTTTTTGAGACTAAAGAAAGCTTCTATGGGTGAGCAGTCTCCTAGGAGCATGGTACAACAAGTTGAGCACCACTCTGAATGAAGAGGGTCAGGAAGTGTGAACTAGACCACACTCTGTTTACTCTTACTACCAAGTCAGGTATCATCTGTCTTTTTGGTCTATGTAGATGATATATTCATTACTGGTTCTGATAAGGCAGGTATACAAGAAACTAAAGACTTTTTAAAGTCTGTATTTGAGATAAAGATTTAGGAGAAATGAAGTACTTCCTTGGTATTGAGCTATGTAGAGCTAAGGAAGGTTATTCATTTCCCAGAAAAATCTACACTTGATCTATTGAGGGAGGTGTACTTGGAGGCAAACGCAAGGATGCCATGGAAGATGGCTATAAAGTCACGTGAGGGGAGAGTGAAGACAGCAAGCCCTTTCCATGATCCAAAAGCTTTATAGAAAGCTAGTGGGTAAGCTTCATTTACTCACCATACTAGACCTGATATTTGTTTTGCTGTGAACCAGGACGTCAACATATGCACTACCTAAGGAGCATCATTGGAGAATGGTGGAAAGGATCCTGATGTATCTGAATGGTACATCTGGTCAAGGAGTATGGATGGGGTGCAATGGAAGTACTGAGGTTGTAGGCTATTGTGATGCGGATTGGGCAGGAGACAGAGTAGATAGAAGATCTACAAACTGGCTATTGCACTTCATTGGTGGGAACTTAGTCCCATGGAAGAGCAAGAAGCAGAAGGTGGTCTCTTGCTCTAGTGCTGAGGCTGAGTATTAGGGCTATGCTGAAGCTCACCAACGAGTTGATTTGGATCAAGGGGATTCTGAAACACTTGGGATTGAGCAAGCTACACCAATGACCATGCATTGTGACAATCAAGCTGCAATACACATAGCCCAACTCAGTGTTCCATGAGAGGACCAAAGCACATTGAAGTGGACTGCCACAAGGTCAGGCAGATGATAGTCTTGGGGTGATCTTGCCATGCTACACTAGAAGTGAAGACCAGTTAGCAGACATCTTCACCAAGCTGCGAGACAGAAGACAATGGAATCCATCCATTATCAGGTTGGGTCTCATTGATCTCTCATCAACCCAGCCTAGTCCCCTGATCATGAGATCTTTACTCTTTTTCCCTCATCAAAGTTTTGTCCCACTGGGTTTTTTCTTTGATGAGGTTTTTTTAATGAGGAAGATCTCATGGTCTTCCAAGCTTAACTTGTTCCACATGGTTAAGCTTGAGGGGAGTGTTGAAAAGATGAGAGATTGAGATTAATATGAGAAGAGACTGGATACTTATGAGAAGAAGATGTGATAGCAAGAGATGGGAAAGTAACTATTAAAGTTACTGTTGGTAACTTTTTAGTTACTGTGGTAACTTTATATTACTAAGGTAAATTGGTAACAAGACCAAAGTTACTATGCTAAGGTTATACACTGTGGGAAGCTCACATGAGTGAATCAGACCGTTGGAGAAGGGAAGAAGCTGCGCAAGACAGGCTGGAACAAGGCATGGATGGATAAGGTTTCTTCCCATAAGCATGTGAGGCTTCTCACTTGGTTTGTTCAACTAAGCAGCCTGATCCTTTGACTACACATGCTTTAGATAGTAAATCTGTGTCTTAGCTTTTCCTTTTATTGTAAACTCTGTCTCATTAATCAAATAACACGATTTGCAACTCTCTCTCTCTAGTTCATAATGTTCTTCATGTTCTTCATAAAC
>NW_026616876.1:0-21140 GCF_000801105.2 Raphanus sativus | reverse complement strand
AGAAGCTTGATTGGGAACCACTAATCAGTGGAGAAAAACCAGGAAGTTGAATAAATCTCATAGGAGTTGTGATGAGGACATAGAACCAGACATCAACATTCCCACACTTAGACAAGCTCCAAGGACAAGATCAGGAACTAGAGGTGTTGCTGCTAGCTTTAACAAAGCCATAGAAGTTCTTCTCATCAAGAGCAACATCAACACCAAGCTAGAAGCCATCACAAACCGCATGGATCAATTCACTATAACCGGAGGAGAAGCAAATAAAGAAGAAACTTATGTTATACAAGTTGGTCCAAGAGGAGATGATAACATATGGTCCATTCTTCCTTGCAAGGAAATGGTTTCCTTATTTACCATCTCCCCTAAGTGATACGGTGAGTTTTGAAGAAGGAAGAGCAAAGCCTCAAACGACAACACTTTGAACAAGATCAAGTTTGGCTCCTCTCCAACGGCTACTTCTTTCAAACCCATTCCGCATCAAAGGTAAGTATGGTAAGTTCATTTACATTTTATTTATATCCTATGGTTATCATGCAGGGTCTTGTTTGCATTTTATTTCATTTCTTTGAGTCAGGCATTGTTTAGCCTATGTTTTCTTAGGTCCAAGTATCGAGTCTTTGTATTGCTTTGTTTCAAGACCCCTAGAAGGGCACAACTGCATTGGCGAGTATATAAGCCCCTATAAGCAGTCATGTATTTTTAACCTTTATGAAATATATGAGTCAGTTTGCCTTTAGCAAATACCTAAGTCTTTCTTGTGTGTTGTGAGAAGCAGCCTTGAGAGCAATTGTGTTTTATCAAGTTCCTTTCCATAGAACTTGTGGTTACACTTCGATCCATCAGATTGTGTGATTCAGTCTACAAATCTATCCATCTCCATCTCTTTGTTCTTGCTGAGTTGTTTATACGAACAAGCAGCTTGAATCCATACTCCATCATCACGCCATCATTCATCCACTGAGATAGCAAGTTGGTTGAGAGAATGTAAAGATTAAGGAGAGATTAAGAGGAGATTATGATAACCATTGTGAGAATTCAAGAGAAAGAGAGAGAGGAGTTCGCGAGAGAGAAGTAAAGAAAGAGGAAACTTGTTTCTTGATTGATTTAGTTCATCACACACATACATAAATAGCTAAATCGACATACAAGAAGAATTAATAAACAAAGGAGCTCAGACTGCGCAGACTGAGCTTGGATAGTGACAGCTCAGGAACGGCTATGAGGCAAAGTGAACATGTGATCTTTATATTAAACAACTCCTTGCCGACATCCTCCTTTGTCTTGACCTTCCAACGGTATTCTTCTTCTCCTAAACCTTCCTTGGCAAGTCACTCTTTGCTTCCTTGTGGCGGTTAGGATTATTTGAATCAGAGAGAGGCAATGCACATACTTGTAGAACAAGGCATCGCCATCCAAGCTCATCTTTGATATATCTGATCTTGTTTATCTCCTTATGTCTTCATGTCAACACTCCCCCTCAAGCTTGACCATATGGAACAAGTCAAGCTTGGAAGCCATGAAGCAATCCCTCATTAAAACCTTAGCTTGGCAAAACCCAATGGGACAAAAACCAAGCCAAGGGAAAAGAGTAGATCACTTCATGGAGGAGAGATCAGTGACATGAGAGGTCTATGAGTCCTAACCGTGGATGGATGAACTCACAGACTTTAGTGCTTGCTGCCTTTGTGAAGATGTCAGCAAGCTGCTCCTCACTTCGTGTGTAGCATGGCAATATCACCTTCTGCTCCACTGCTTGTCTAACCTTGTGGCAGTCTACTTCAATGTGTTTGGTTCTTTCATGGAAGACTGAGTTGCTGGCAATGTGTATAGCCGCCTGGTTATCACAATGCATAGTGATTGGTGAGGTAGTCTCTACTCCCAAGTCCTTAAGCAGTCCCTTGATCCAAATCAGCTCACTTGTGAGCTTTCTCATGGCTCTATACTCTGCCTCAGCACTTGAACATGAAACCACCTTTTGCTTCTTGCTCTTCCAAGTCACCAAGTTGCCTCCAATAAATGTGCAATAACCAGTAGTTGATCTCCTATCAATTCTGTCTCCAGCCCAATCAGCATCACAATACCCAACTATCTCAGTGCTCTTGTTGCACCCCATCCATATTCCTTGTCCTGGCGCCTCTCTTAGATACCTTAGTATCCTCTCCACCATGTTCCAATGATGCATCTTGGGAGCTTGCATATGCTGGCTCACCTGGTTGACTGCAAAGCACACATCAGGTCTTGTGATAGTGAGATATATCAGCTTCCCTACCATTCTTCTATAGTGCTTCACATCTCCATAAGCCTTGTCTTCAATCTCCCCCTCACGCATCACTTTGTATCCATCTTCTAGTGGTGTTTTAGCAGCTCTTCCGCCAAGATCACCAACTTCTTTTAACAAATCCAGAGTGTATTTCCTTTGAGACAGGAACAACCCTTCCTTTGATCTGCATATCTCAATCCCAAGGAAATACTTGAGCTCTCCCAAGTCCTTGATGTCAAATGTTGCTTTGAGAAACACCTTGGTTGAGTCGATCCCTTCTTTGTCACTGCCTGTGATGATTATATCATCCACATAGATGAGTATAACAATGATCCCTTGCTTGCTGGTCAGAGTGAACAAGGTGTGGTCGGCTTCAGATTTCCTAAAACCCCTTCCATTCAGTGTTGAACTCAGCTTGTGATACCAGGCTCTTGGAGATTGCTTTAGCCCATATATTGCTTTCCTCAATCTCAAGACATTTCCAGGCTTGACCATGCTTTCCATTCCAGGTGGTGGGCGCATGTATACTTCATCTTCTAGCTCTCCTTGTAAGAATGCATTCTTGACATCCATTTGCCAAAGATCCCACTCCAAATTCACAGCAAGTGAGAGCACAACTCTTATGGTGTGTAACTTTGCTACTGGCGCAAATGTTTCTAGGTAATCCTCACCATACACTTGGGTGTAGCCTCTTGCTACTAGCCTGGTCTTCTTCCTTTCTGGTTTCCCATTGGCTAGATACTTGATTGTGAACAGAAGCATGCTGGTCACTGCCTTCTTGCCTTTGGGAAGCTCACTCTCAAAGAAGGTTCCATTCTTCTCCATAGCTCCCATCTCATCTTCTACTGAGTCTCTCCATTCCTTGATTGCCATAGCCTCCTCATATGTCCTTGGTATGTAAGCCTCATCAAGGTTGGTAATAAACACTTGATGATCCTTAGGGTATTGAGCTAGGGAGCATGTTGCTTGAGTTGGATGAGCAACTGCTTGGCTGTTGAAATATACCCTTGTGTTGCTCCAGTTTGATGGTGGATTCCTGACCCTTGTGCTTCTCCTAAGCGGCTGGACTTCTTCTATCCTTTCAACTTCATCAGGTACAGCCTCTTGCTCTTGTACTGATGGCACACCTTGATTGTTTTCATCCTGATCATGAACCTCTTGCGTTTGATCAGTGTGTGTTCCCTCTTGAACCTCTCTTGTTTCATCTGATCCCTCTTGACCAGTGTGAGAATCCTCTTGATTCCCCCCTTCAGGATTAGGATGAAGAACTTGCTCACCCTCAAGAATCACTGGTGCTGATCCCTGACCCATGTTGATGCCAAGACTCTCCATAATATGCTTCAGGTTCAGTGCTCTATCTGAGGCTTCTTGAGATAAATCTTTGAGATTCTCCCAATCTTTCTCCTCAAAGTAGCCTCTTGATTCAACAAACTTCACATCCCTGGACACCATGACTCTCCTAGTCTCTGGTACATAGCACTTGTACCCCTTTTGTGTATTTGAATAGCCAATGAACACTGCCTTGATACTTCTTGCCTCTAGCTTGTTTCTGTGCTCACCTGGCCTTAATACAAAACACAAACACCCAAAGACCCGTAAGTAATCAATGGATGGTTTTCTTTTGTTCAATACCTCATATGGTGTGGAGTCCTCAAGCACTCTTGTAGGCGTCCGATTGATGAGATAGCATGCAGTCATCACAGCATCACTCCAAAATCGTTTAGGCATGTTGGTATAGAACATCATGGATCTCGCCACCTCCATTAGGTGCCTGTTCTTCCTCTCAGCAACTCCATTTTGCTGTGGGGTGTATGGGCAGCTAGTTTGGTGTATGATCCCATGTTTAGCTAGATGGCTTTTGAATGCTTTGCTTGTATATTCTCCCCCATTATCTGATCTGAATACTTTGATCTTAACATTGAAATGATTAGTTATGTAGTTCTGGAAATTAATAAAAGCATCAAGCACTCTATCTTTAGTTTGAATCATAGTCAGCCAAGTATATTTGGATTTTTGATCAATAAATGTGACAAAATACTTATGATTCTCTCTAGATATGCATGGTGCAGTCCAGACATCAGAATGTATGAGATCAAAGCAATTTTCATAGATAGTAGACGATTTTGGGAAGACAGTTTTGCAGTGCTTACCAAGGATACAAGCTTCACAGCCATCATTTTTAAACACAACATTAGGTAATAAAATGTTCAAGGCACGAGAATGAGGATGACCTAATCTAGCATGCCACAATACATCATTATCTAAGACAGGAATTGAACTAAAAGCAGATAAATTTGAACTGGTCTTGATGTCTTCAAGTAGGTACAAGTCCTCCTTTGTAACACCTTTGCCAATCAACTTAAGAGTCTCAATATCCTGAAACATAACCTCATTAGGACTGAATATTACATTGCAATGTAAATCAGTAGCAACTCTTTTGACAGAAAGCAAATTTGATGCAAAAGATGGCATATAAAATGCTTTGGTATCTTTATCAAACAATTTAATGGTTCCTTCACCCTGAATGGGAATTCTATCACCATTAGCAATTTTAACATGTCCTAAAACAGGTTTAATGTTCTCAATTAACTCAGCATTACTAATCATATGATGAGAGGCGCCAGAGTCTATTATCACAGGTTTGATGCTACTAGATGCATTCATATTAGTTGTAAGAGCATGAGGAGCACTAGACAATCTATATGATGCATTTAGAGAATAACCAAGAGTTTTACCAGACTCCCTTAAGGCTTTGATGAGAGCTTCAATGTCAGATTTCTTGACATTCTCATTGTGTGCTCCATCACTAGTAGCCTTGGCTCGCATAGGGGTAGAGGTCTCCCCCACATCACCAGAGAAGTTGGCTTTTGCATCAGTTCGGAACTTCTGGGGCTTGAGGTGTGGGTGGAGAATCCAGCACTTGTCTCTCCCATGACCTTTCTTCTTGCAGTGGTCACACTCCCACACCTTCTTGTCTCCAGGTTTGTATTGTCCTTTGTTTGCTGCGCCTTCAACAGGAGCCTCTACACCATCAGCTTTATTTGCAAGGATGAGCTCTCCCTTTCCTCCAAATAGCCCCACTGATCCTTGCTCCTTTTGTATCTGAGCACACAACTCCTCTAGAGATGGAAGCTTGTCGCTCCTCAAAATGTGCTTAATCAGATCACCATACACCGGGTTGAGAGTAAAGAGCAAGGCAAACACCTTGTCTTGTTCTTTTCTCTCATTAATCACTTCCGGGTCAACACTGGATGGCCTCAACATCTCCATCTCTGCCCACAGTGACCTGAACTTCCCAAAGTGAGTAGAGAAGTCAGTGTCCTCTTGGGAGAGAGTGTTGATAGCCCTCTTGACTTCAAACACCCTACTGATGTTGGAGATGTTCCCATACACCTTCTTAAGTGTTTCCCAAAGTTCTTTGGAGGTTTCACAGTAGGAATAAGCTTCTAAGATAGGCGCATCTAGGCTGTTTTGAATGATTGAAAGCACCATGAGGTCCTCCTGACCTTTCTTCCTATCACCTTCAGCCGCACTAGCCTCTTCTTTGCCATCCTCTCCTAGGACAGTCTTGGTTGTAGCCTTGCCCTCCACGCACTCCCAAAGACCTCTGCCTCCTAGTGCTGTCTTAGCAAGCCTTGACCATAGCAAGTAATTTGGACCTTTTAAAGTCACTGGTATCGACACCATCTTTGAGTGAGTTTCCATTTTTGGCAAATTTTTAAGCTGGAAATCAAGAACAAGTGAAGAACACCAAGAACTTTGCCAAAAATAGAAAAGAAAGATTCAGAGTTTTGCGGAAAAGTAAGAAAAGAAAATAAGAGAATTGGTTCCAAGAGCTTTTAGTGCTCTGATACCATGAGAGAATGTAAAGATTAAGGAGAGATTAAGAGGAGATTATGATAACCATTGTGAGAATTCAAGAGAAAGAGAGAGAGGAGTTCGCGAGAGAGAAGTAAAGAAAGAGGAAACTCTTGTTTCTTGATTGATTTAGTTCATCACACACATACATAAATAGCTAAATCGACATACAAGAAGAATTAATAAACAAAGGAGCTCAGACTGCGCAGACTGAGCTTGGATAGTGACAGCTCAGGAACGGCTATGAGGCAAAGTGAACATGTGATCTTTATATTAAACAACTCCTTGCCGACATCCCTCCTTTGTCTTGACCTTCCAACGGTATTCTTCTTCTCCTAAACCTTCCTTGGCAAGTCACTCTTTGCTTCCTTGTGGCGGTTAGGATTATTTGAATCAGAGAGAGGCAATGCACATACTTGTAGAACAAGGCATCGCCATCCAAGCTCATCTTTGATATATCTGATCTTGTTTATCTCCTTATGTCTTCATGTCAACATTGGTTAGACGACCATTTGTTGTTTTCCCATCCTCCATTGGTGTTTTGCAAGTCTCAATACAACCGGATCTAATCATCCCATCATCATCTTCATCAAAGCCTTCCATCTCAATCCATCTCACATCAAGCCGGTCCATTGATTCTTCTATCTATCCAGCCAGCTTGAGAAGGCCCCTCTTGGTGCCTGTATCATTTTGGTATCAGAGCCGAAAGGTTCCTTATTTGGTTATCTCTTTTCCTTATCCATTTAGATCGTGTAGTTTTATCTAAGAAAAGCCAAAAAAAAAAATTGTTCCTTCTTTAGTTCTTGATTTCACCATTGTTGTTCTTTGTGTTCTTGTTGCATAAATCGAAAAAGAAAAAGAAAAGAGAAGAGTTTTTGCCTTGTTTGATTCGTGTTTCTAAAAGAAAATTTCAAAAGAAAGTGTTTTAGATTGATTGCATTGCATATTTCCTTTTATATCATTTGCGCATCAATCATTGTTCTTGCAACATTTAGTTTCTCTTTTCAGAATTTCTTTGCTTTATCATCAAAAAGTTTTCAAAAAAAAATATAAAAAAAAAAAAGTTTTTCTTCTTTGATATTTACATTTCGTATTTCATATTTCAAAAAAAAAAAAAAAAATATTTCATTTCATAGTTTGAACTTTCCATATTTGAATCATATTGTTGCATTCATATCATTGTTGGTCCAACTCTCCTTTGTTATATCTTTGCCGAGTTTCAATTGCTTCATTTGCAATAATAGTATCATCTTTGCAAATTGTACTCTTTGAACTTGTTTCTTTGATATCTTTCACTTGATCTTGAGATTCTTTTCAGGTTAAGACATGGGAGATACTAGCTCAACTTCAGCTGATACCGCAACTACTATGGCTCAACTCCTAGTTGCAATGCAATCCATCAGTGAGAGGATGACTCGCCTAGAGCAAGGGCAACAAGCTCGAGCCAACCAACCGGTTCAAGGAGCAAACAACAATCCTCAAGACCAGCAACCACAACAACAACAACAACAACAACCACAAGACAACCCCCGAGCTGAGGATGATTCGGATAGTGACATGCCGAGTCTAGAAGAGGAAGAACAAAGGCCCCCTCCTAGAAGAAATGCTAGAGATAGAGGAAGAAACCGAGGAAGAGGTCATGACCAAGAGCATGATCAATGGCAAGGAGGCAAGGACTTGAAGCTCACGCCACCAACCTTTGCTGGAAAGGTTAATCCTGATGCCTACATTGATTGGGAGACACGCATGGAGTACATCTTTGACTACTACCATTACTCCGAGCTAAGGAAGGTCTCTCTAGCTGCTGCTCAGCTCACTGAAACCGCCTTGACATGGTGGGATCGAGAGCTATCCGAGAGGAGAAGGCTAAGGCGTGCACCCATTGCTCTTTGGGATGACATGAGAGCCATGCTGAGGAGGAGATATGTGCCAAGTTACTACTACCGTGACTTGCAAAAGAGGTTCAGGAAGCTCACTCAAGGATCCAAGTCAGTTGAGGAGTACTATGAAGAGTTTGATGCTATGAGGAACCGCTTAGAAGTTCAAGACTCTGAGGAAACCTTGATGGCACAATTCTTGGATGGACTTCAAGATAGGATCACAAGAAAGGTGGAGAGACAGAACTATGAGCACTTCCATGATCTAATCCACTTTGCTATCCAGGCAGAGCAACACATCAAGCGCAAAAACCGCAGCTACAAGTAGAAGTAAGAACACTTGGACTCCACCAGCTCAAAGAAATGACAAGGGCAAGTCCATTGAGGTTGAGAGCCGGTTCAAGAAGAACTCACTACTGATGCATCTAAGGGCAACAAGGCTGATCAAAGCAAGCCTAGTGCACCTAGAAACCGAGACATCACTTGCTACAAGTGCCAAGGTAAAGGACATTATGCAAGAGATTGTCCTAATCAAAGAGTCATGATCCTTAGAGAAGATGGAGGATATGAGACTCAAGAAGAAGAAGAAGCGGATGCTACTGATGAAGAGATCACTGATTATCCAGATGAGGGAGAGATACTTGTGACAAGAAGAGTACTTAGTGCCATGTTCGAACCAGAAACCATTCAAAGGGAGAACATCTTTCATACCAGATGCACCATTGAATCTAAGGTATGTAGCTTGATCATTGATGGTGGTTCATGTACTAATGTTGCTAGCAAGTATTTGGTTGATAAGCTAGGTCTCAAGACAACCACACATCCAAGACCTTATAGATTGAAGTGGTTAAATGATGAAACCGAGCTAAAGATTGGTGAACAAGTAGAAGTGTCTTTCAGCATAGGCCGATATGCTGACAAGGTAATTTGTGATGTGGTTCCTATGCAAGCTGGTCATCTTTTGCTTGGCAGGCCTTGGCAATTTGACAAGGAGACCATACACAATGGACGCACCAACTACTATAGTTTCACTCACAACAACCGCAAACACAACCTAGCTCCTTTAACTCCACAACAAGTCTTTGACTTGCAAAAGGATATGAGCAAAGGAAACAAGGTAAGTAAGACTAATCTTTATATTAGTCCATCTAAAGTTTTAAAGTCTTTAGAGAACAAAACACAGGTGCTACTAATGATCTTTAAGGAAGGTGTTTTGACAGATTATAAAGATCAAGAACTCCCACCAGAAGTTGTGCAACTACTTGAGAAGTTCCCTGATATCTTTCCAGAAGATATTCCTGCTGGTTTACCACCAATAAGAGGAATAGAACACCAGATTGATCTAGTACCAGGAGCTCCATTGCCAAACCGACCAGCCTATAGAGTCAATCCGGAGGAAGCCAAAGAATTGGAGGGACAAGTGCAAGACTTGATGGACAAGGGATACATAAGAGAAAGTCTAAGTCCTTGTGCAGTTCCAGTTCTTCTAGTGCCAAAGAAAGATGGGACTTGGAGGATGTGTGTTGATTGCCGAGCCATAAACAACATCACCATCAAGTATAGGCATCCAATCCCACGGCTAGATGACATGCTAGATGAACTCAGTGGTGCCACTATCTTCTCAAAGATAGACTTGAAGAGTGGTTATCACCAGGTAAGAATGAAAGAAGGAGACGAGTGGAAGACTGCTTTCAAGACCAAGAGAGGTCTCTATGAATGGCTAGTCATGCCATTTGGTCTTACCAACGCTCCAAGCACTTTCATGCGCCTCATGAACCATGTTCTAAGGGAGTACATCTGTAAGTTTGTAGTTGTATACTTCGATGATATCTTAGTCTATAGCAACAGCTTAGAAGATCATCTTATTCATCTTGAAAGGGTTTTGGAAACCTTGCGCCAAGGGCATCTTTATGCTAATCTCAAGAAATGTACCTTTTGCACTGATCAACTAGTTTTCCTAGGCTTTGTTGTTAGTTCACAGGGTCTAAAGGTGGATGAAGAGAAGATCAAAGCAGTACAAGAGTGGCCCACGCCAACTACAATAGGTCATGTGAGGAGTTTCCATGGGCTAGCAAGCTTCTATAGAAGATTTGTCCGAGACTTCAGCACCATAGCAGCCCCATTAACTTCAGTAATCAAGAAAGATGTGGCTTTCAAATGGGGAAGTGAACAGGATGAGGCTTTTCAAAACCTCAAAGATAGTTTAACTAATGCTCCTGTTTTAGTCTTACCTGATTTTAACAAAACTTTTGAGATTGAATGTGATGCATCAGGGACAGGTATTGGAGCAGTGTTGACTCAAGGAGGAAAGCCAGTAGCATTCTTCAGTGAGAAGTTACATGGAGCTACACTCAACTATCCTACCTATGATAAAGAGTTATATGCACTAGTGAGGTCATTGGAGACTTGGCAGCACTATCTACTCTCTAAGGAGTTTGTGATCCACACTGACCACGAGACACTCAAGTATTTGAGAGGACAAACTACCTTGAAGAAGAGGCACGCAAGGTGGTTAGAGTTTGTGGAATCTTTTCCTTATATCATCAAGTACAAGAAAGGAAAGGAGAACATTGTAGCTGATGCTTTGTCAAGAAGACATGCGCTTATATCTTTGATGGAGGCCAAGGTAATGGGGTTTGAGCACATCAAAGAGCAGTACCAAGAAGATCCAGACTTTGGAGACATCTACAAGCAATGCAAGCAAGCAGCATTTGGATCTTTCTATCAGCATGATGAGTTTCTATTTAAAGATAAGAGGTTGTGTATCCCACAAGGTTCCATGCGAGACTTGATCTTGAGAGAAGCACATGGTGGTGGACTTATGGGACACTTTGGACGTGACAAAACCTTGAGTATAGTGGCAGAACACTTCTATTGGCCACACTTGAGAAGAGATGTTGAGAAGCTATGCGCAAGATGCATTGTTTGTCTCAAAGCTAAATCCAGGTTACATCCTCATGGTCTTTACATTCCTTTACCTATTCCTGACCTACCTTGGGTAGATATTTCCATGGATTTTGTTTTAGGTTTGCCAAAGATCAGGAACAAGGACTCCATCTTTGTTGTGGTGGACAGGTTTTCTAAGATGGCTCATTTTATTCCTTGCAATAAGACTAATGATGCTACTCAAACTGCTGATTTATTCTTTAAAGAAGTGGTTAAGCTTCATGGTATTCCTAGAACTATTGTTTCTGACAGGGACACAAAGTTCTTGAGCCACTTTTGGAGGACCATTTGGAGGAAGTTAGGTACCAAGCTCTTGTTCTCTACCACTTGCCATCCTCAAACTGATGGACAAACTGAGGTTGTTAACCGCACTCTATCCACTCTCTTGAGAGCCACGGTTGGTAAGAACTTGAGGAATTGGCTTGATTGTTTACCTTTCATTGAATTTGCTTATAATAGAGTCCCTCATTCAGCTACTAAACTTTCACCTTTTGAGATTGTGTATGGTTTTAAGCCAATGACTCCTTTAGATCTCTCTCCTATTCTACCACAAAAGGATCAAATGGTGAGTACTGATGGTGAGACTAAGGCTGAACTTATGAAGAAAATCCACCAGAAGGTTAAAGAGAACCTAGAGAAGCAAAATGAGCACAACAAGAAGCAAGGTGACAAGGGAAGAAAGGAGGTTTCATTTGAACCAGGAGATTGGGTTTGGTTACATATGAGGTCCGAGAGGTTTCCAAAGCAGAGGAAGTCCAAGCTCGCACCAAGAGGAGATGGCCCATTCAAAGTCTTGAAGAAGATCAATGACAATGCCTATCAATTGGAGCTGCCAGTTGAGTTTAATGTTTCTTCTACTTTCAATGTGTCAGATTTATCTTACTTTCATGCAGATGAAACTGTTCTGAGGTCAGAACCTTCTCAAGAGGGAGAGAATGATGAGGACATAGAACCAGACATCAACATTCCCACACTTAGACAAGCTCCAAGGACAAGATCAGGAACTAGAGGTGTTGCTGCTAGCTTTAACAAAGCCATAGAAGTTCTTCTCATCAAGAGCAACATCAACACCAAGCTAGAAGCCATCACAAACCGCATGGATCAATTCACTATAACCGGAGGAGAAGCAAATAAAGAAGAAACTTATGTTATACAAGTTGGTCCAAGAGGAGATGATAACATATGGTCCATTCTTCCTTGCAAGGAAATGGTTTCCTTATTTACCATCTCCCCTAAGTGATACGGTGAGTTTTGAAGAAGGAAGAGCAAAGCCTCAAACGACAACACTTTGAACAAGATCAAGTTTGGCTCCTCTCCAACGGCTACTTCTTTCAAACCCATTCCGCATCAAAGGTAAGTATGGTAAGTTCATTTACATTTTATTTATATCCTATGGTTATCATGCAGGGTCTTGTTTGCATTTTATTTCATTTCTTTGAGTCAGGCATTGTTTAGCCTATGTTTTCTTAGGTCCAAGTATCGAGTCTTTGTATTGCTTTGTTTCAAGACCCTAGAAGGGCACAACTGCATTGGCGAGTATATAAGCCCCTATAAGCAGTCATGTATTTTTAACCTTTATGAAATATATGAGTCAGTTTGCCTTTAGCAAATACCTAAGTCTTTCTTGTGTGTTGTGAGAAGCAGCCTTGAGAGCAATTGTGTTTTATCAAGTTCCTTTCCATAGAACTTGTGGTTACACTTCGATCCATCAGATTGTGTGATTCAGTCTACAAATCTATCCATCTCCATCTCTTTGTTCTTGCTGAGTTGTTTATACGAACAAGCAGCTTGAATCCATACTCCATCATCACGCCATCATTCATCACTGAGATAGCAAGTTGGTTAGACGACCATTTGTTGTTTTCCCATCCTCCATTGGTGTTTTGCAAGTCTCAATACAACCGGATCTAATCATCCCATCATCATCTTCATCAAAGCCTTCCATCTCAATCCATCTCACATCAAGCCGGTCCATTGATTCTTCTATCTATCCAGCCAGCTTGAGAAGGCCCCTCTTGGTGCCTGTATCAAGTTGTGAGGAAGAAGATATCCCACTTTCTATCCAGATGATTCCAGATTAGCCTGTTCGGACATATGGCAATAGCTTCATGATTTTTATCAAACCAGGATGAACCACGATCTAAGAAGCTTTATCTGGAACCACTAATCAGTGGAGAATAACCAGGAAGTTGAATAAATCTCATAGGAGTTGTGAGTAAGAAGATATCCCACTTTCTATCCAGATGATTCCAGATTAGCCTGTTCGGACATATGCCATTATCTTCATGATTCTTATCAAACCAGGATGAACCACGATCTAAGAAGCTTTATATGGAACCACTAATCAGTGGAGAATAACCAGGAAGTTGAATAAATCTCATAGGAGTTGTGAGTAAGAAAGATATCCCACTTTCTATCCAGATGATTCCAGATTGGCCTGTTCGGACATATGGCAATATTCTCATGATTCTTATCAAACCAGGATGAACCACAATATCTAAGAAGCTTGATTGGGAACCACTAATCAGTGGAGAATAACCAGGAAGTTGAATAAATCTCATAGGAGTTGTGAGTAAGAAGATATCCCACTTTCTATCCAGATGATTCCAGATTAGCCTGTTCGGACATATGGCAATATCTTCATGCTTCTTATCAAACCAGGATGAACCAATATATAAGAAGCTTGATTGGGAACCACTAATCAGTGGAAAATAACCAGGAAGTTGAATAAATATCTCATAAGTTGTGAGTAAGAAGATATCCCACCTTCTATCTAGATGATTTCCAGATTAGCCATGTTCGGACATATGGCCATTATCTTCATGATTCTTATCAAACCAGGATGAACCACGATCTAAGAAGCTTTATTTGGAACCATAATCAGTGGAGAATAACCAGGAAGTTGAATAAATCTCATAGGAGTTGTGAGTAAGAAGATATCCCACTTTCTATCCAGATGATTCCAGATTAGCCTGTTCGGACATATGGCAATATCTTCATGCTTCTTATCAAACCAGGATGAACCAATATATAAGAAGCTTTATTGGGAACTACTAAGTGGAGAATAACCAGGAAGTTGAATAAATCTCATAAGTGTTGTGAGCAAGAAGATATCCCACCTTCTATCTAGATGATTCCAGATTAGCCTGTTCGGACATATGCCATTATCTTCATGATTCTTATCAAACCAGGATGAACCACGATCTAAGAAGCTTTATTTGGAACCACAAATCAGTGGAGAATAACCAGGAAGTTGAATAAATCTCATAAGTGTTGTGAGCAACAAGATATCCCACCTTCTATCCAGATGATTCCAGATTAGCCTGTTCGGACATATGGCAATATCTTCATGATTCTTATCAAACCAGGATGAACCAATATCTAAGAAGCTTGATTGGGAACCACTAATCAGTGGAGAATAACCAGGAAGTTGAATAAATCTCATAGGAGTTGTGAGTAAGAAGATATCCCACTTTCTATCCAGATGATTCCAGATTAGCCTGTTCGGACATATGGCAATATCTTCATGATTCTTATCAAACCAGGATGAACCACGATCTAAGAAGCTTTATTGGGAACCACTAATCAGTGGAGAATAACCAGGAAGTTGAATAAATCTCATAGGAGTTGTGAGTAAGAAGATATCCCACTTTCTATCCAGATGATTCCAGATTAGCCTGTTCGGACATATGCCATTATCTTCATGATTCTTATCAAACCAGGATGAACCACGATCTAAGAAGCTTTATTTGGAACCACTAATCAGTGGAGAATAACCAGGAAGTTGAATAAATCTCATAGGAGTTGTGAGTAAGAAGATATCCCACTTTCTATCCAGATGATTCCAGATTAGCCTGTTCGGACATATGCCATATCTTCATGATTCTTATCAAACCAGGATGAACCACGATCTAAGAAGCTTTATTTGGAACCACTAATCAGTGGAGAATAACCAGGAAGTTGAATAAATCTCATAGGAGTTGTGAGTAAGAAGATATCCCACTTTCTATCCAGATGATTCCAGATTAGCCTGTTCGGACATATGGCAATATCTTCATGATTCTTATCAAACCAGGATGAACCACGATCTAAGAAGCTTTATTTGGAACCACTAATCAGTGGAGAATAACCAGGAAGTTGAATAAATCTCATAGGAGTTGTGAGTAAGAAGATATCCCACTTTCTATCCAGATGATTCCAGATTAGCCTGTTCGGACATATGGCAATATCTTCATGATTCTTATCAAACCAGGATGAACCACGATCTAAGAAGCTTTATTTGGAACCACTAATCAGTGGAGAATAACCAGGAAGTTGAATAAATCTCATAAGGAGTTGTGAGTAAGAAGATATCCCACTTTCTATCCAGATGATTCCAGATTAGCCTGTTCGGACATATGCAATTATCTTCATGATTCTTATCAAACCAGGATGAACCACGATCTAAGAAGCTTTATTTGGAACCACTAATCAGTGGAGAATAACCAGGAAGTTGAATAAATCTCATAGGAGTTGTGAGTAAGAAGATATCCCACTTTCTATCCAGATGATTCCAGATTAGCCTGTTCGGACATATGGCAATATCTTCATGATTCTTATCAAACCAGGATGAACCACGATCTAAGAAGCTTTATTTGGAACCACTAATCAGTGGAGAATAACCAGGAAGTTGAATAAATCTCATAGGAGTTGTGAGTAAGAAGATATCCCACTTTCTATCCAGATGATTCCAGATTAGCCTGTTCGGACATATGGCAATATCTTCATGATTCTTATCAAACCAGGATGAACCACGATCTAAGAAGCTTTATTTGGAACCACTAATCAGTGGAGAATAACCAGGAAGTTGAATAAATCTCATAAGTGTTGTGAGCAAGAAGATATCCCACCTTCTATCCAGATGATTCCAAGATTAGCCTGTTCGGACATATGCCATTATCTTCATGATTCTTATCAAACCAGGATGAACCACGATCTAAGAAGCTTTATTTGGAACCACTAATCAGTGGAGAATAACCAGGAAGTTGAATAAATCTCATAGGAGTTGTGAGTAAGAAGATATCCCACTTTCTATCCAGATGATTCCAGATTAGCCTGTTCGGACATATGGCAATATCTTCATGATTCTTATCAAACCAGGATGAACCACGATATAAGAAGCTTTATTTGGAACCACTAATCAGTGGAGAATAACCAGGAAGTTGAATAAATCTCATAAGTGTTGTGAGCAAGAAGATATCCCACCTTCTATCCAGATGATTCCAGATTAGCCTGTTCGGACATATGCCAATATCTTCATGATTCTTATCAAACCAGGATGAACCACGATCTAAGAAGCTTTATTTGGAACCACTAATCAGTGGAGAATAACCAGGAAGTTGAATAAATCTCATAGGAGTTGTGAGTAAGAAGATATCCCACTTTCTATCCAGATGATTCCAGATTAGCCTGTTCGGACATATGGCAATATCTTCATGATTCTTATCAAACCAGGATGAACCAATATCTAAGAAGCTTTATTGGGAACCACTAATCAGTGGAGAATAACCAGGAAGTTGAATAAATCTCATAGGAGTTGTGAGTAAGAAGATATCCCACTTTCTATCCAGATGATTCCAGATTAGCCTGTTCGGACATATGGCAATATCTTCATGATTCTTATCAAACCAGGATGAACCACGATCTAAGAAGCTTTATTTGGAACCACTAATCAGTGGAGAATAACCAGGAAGTTGAATAAATCTCATAGGAGTTGTGAGTAAGAAGATATCCCACTTTCTATCCAGATGATTCCAGATTAGCCTGTTCGGACATATGGCATTATCTTCATGATTCTTATCAAACCAGGATGAACCACGATCTAAGAAGCTTTATTTGGAACCACTAATCAGTGGAGAATAACCAGGAAGTTGAATAAATCTCATAGGAGTTGTGAGTAAGAAGATATCCCACTTTCTATCCAGATGATTCCAGATTAGCCTGTTCGGACATATGGCATATCTTCATGATTCTTATCAAACCAGGATGAACCACGATCTAAGAAGCTTTATTTGAACCACTAATCAGTGGAGAATAACAGGAAGTTGAATAAATCTCATAAGTGTTGTGAGCGAAAGATATCCCACTTTCTATCCAGATGATTCCAGATTAGCCTGTTCGGACATATGGCAATATCTTCATGATTCTTATCAAACCAGGATGAACCACGATCTAAGAAGCTTTATTTGGAACCACTAATCAGTGGAGAATAACCAGGAAGTTGAATAAATCTCATAGGAGTTGTGAGTAAGAAGATATCCCACTTTCTATCCAGATGATTCCAGATTAGCCTGTTCGGACATATGGCAATATCTTCATGATTCTTATCAAACCAGGATGAACCAATATCTAAGAAGCTTTATTTGGAACCACTAATCAGTGGAGAATAACCAGGAAGTTGAATAAATCTCATAGGAGTTGTGAGTAAGAAGATATCCACTTTCTATCCAGATGATTCCAGATTAGCCTGTTCGGACATATGCCATTATCTTCATGATTCTTATCAAACCAGGATGAACCACGATCTAAGAAGCTTTATTTGGAACCACTAATCAGTGGAGAATAACCAGGAGTTGTGAGTAAGGAGATATCTGTTAGAATGAAGAAGGAAGAAGCAGTAGCTGAGAGTGATCAAGACAACTTGTGCAAAGTTGGTGCAAAAGAAATAATGCCCAAAGATTGCACAAGGAAGTTCATGAAACAAGCAGTGTCCGGGTCAGCCTTTAATCACTTAAGAGAAGAATGTACAAGATCAGGATCAAGATGAAGAATGTGCAATAATAGGGTCATGATCATGATGATACAAAGATAGGGAGTTCCTGTCGAAATACTTCAGAAAGTGTTTAAAAGAGTTGGCGCCAAGGAGATGAGTTTGAATTCAAAGTGTGATCACATGTGAGCTCAAGCAAAGAGCTGTTAGGATATGTCCCAATCTCGCCAGCCTGCACTGCTCAGTCCCTTGTCTTCTTCCAGCAGTATTATTTAATGATCCCTAGGATAATATTAGTTTATGATATTGTTATTATATGTACTAGGGTTTCTCATTGCTGTATTGGCTATATAACAGCCATGTTGTAATCGATTCAAGACAAGTGAGAGGAGTTCTCTTCTTCAATATACTCTTGTTACTTCATTACTCCTTATTCTCTAATTCTCTGGTTACTCTTTACTCTCCAGCAACATTCTCTTTGATTCTCCTTTACTCTCGCCATTCTCTTACTCTTAAACTCTCTCATACTCTGTTACATCATCATTCTCACTTCATATTCTCACAATTCTCACATGGTATCAGAGCTTTAAGCTCTTGAGACCTACTCACTTCCGCAAATTTCTCTGAATTTTATTTCTATTTTTGGCAAAGTTCATCCTGTTCTTGAGTGTTCTTCATTTTCTCTTTCCAGAATTTGCCAAAAATAGCAAAGTTCATCTTAAGCTGTTCTTAAGCTGTTCTTGATGTATTCTGGAGAAAGTTCAAGGATGGTGTTCATACCAGTTACTCTCAAGGGAGCTAACTACCTACACTGGGCAAGGCTCACTAAGACAGCCCTTGGAGGCAGAGGTCTTTGGGGATTGTTGAAGAAGGCAGAGGCGCCAAGAAGAAAGCTGTTCTAGGAAAGGATGGCAAAGAAGTGGTGCAAGCTGAAGCTGATGTCAAGAAGCGAGTTCAAGAGGATCTCCTGGTCTTGTCTATCATCCAACACAGTCTTGAGGCATCAATCTTGGAGTCTTACGCCTACTGTGAGACTTCAAAAGAGCTGTGGGATACACTCCAAAAGGTGTTGGTAATGTATCCAACATTAGCCGAGTGTTTGAAAGTCAAGAGGGCTATCAACAATCTGTCTCAAGAGGATACAGAGTTTGATACACACTTTGGGAAGTTCAGATCCCTATGGGCAGAGCTGGAGATGCTGAGACCAGCTACCTTGGATCCGGATGTATTGAATGAAAGAAGAGAGCAAGATAAGGTCTTTGCCTTGCTCTTCACTCTCAGTCCCGGGTACAGTGACCTGATCAAGCACATTCTGAGGGAGTTAATCTCCCATCTCTAGATGAAGTGTGCTCTCAAGTCCAAAAGGAGTTTGGCTCACAAGGCTTGTTTGGAGGAAAGGAGTCCCTTCTACTGTCAAACCAAGCATCCGCCAAGTACAAAAACCAGAGGGAGGAGGACTCAAGTGTGAGCACTGTCAACGTGAAGGGCACAGCAAGGAGAAGTGTTGGGATCTTAACCCACACCTCAAAACCTGCCAAGTTCAGATGAACCAAGTCCATGGAGGTACAAGGAACTAGCTCAGGTTCCTTGAGTTGTAAGCTAACCTCCTGAACTTAATCTGAGCTTGTTTATTTTATTTAAAATGTCTGGTGTTTGTGGCAATGTTTAGGATTGTTTAAGGTTGCTAGCATGGTTTGTTTAGCTTCTGTCCTAGAATCATTTGTTTTAAGTTGTGTGTGTGCTAGGCGAGTTGTTTAGCCTCTGTTTTGTCTTGTTGCATTGCTAGAGTTCTAGGAGAGTTTCCTGGCTTGTAGTGCATTCATGTTCTGTTTAAGGTGATTAGATGAGTTGTCTAGTCTCTGTGGCTGTTCAAAGTTTTCTTTCAAATTGCCTAAATGTCTTGTGTTGATGAGTTATCATTCTTGTGCATTTAGAGAAGTTGGTGTGCATGGATTTGTTCTAATGTGTGTTTAGCTTCTGTCCATTGCATTTGTTTTTAAACATTGGGATCAGACTTGATGTGTATCAAGCTTGATCCTAGTGTGTGTGGACTGATTCTTGTTGGAGTTTTGAGTGATGTTTCAGGTACACAAGAGGTGATCTCTGCCATCATCAAATCAATACAAAGAAGAAGTCTTTGCCCATGTGTTCAGAGCCTACACTTGGTGTATATTCCTGACCATGGAGAGACAACTTGTGTGTAGAACCGGTTGAATTAAGCGCAGCCTGTTTGGGTGTTGAGCTCCTGGTTCTAAGAGACACACAAGGAAGAGTTGTTTTAGGCAGTGGATAGGAGATAAGAGGAGGAGGAACTGGTTGACTTAAGCGCAGCTGTTGGGGTGAGCGCTCCTCCTGGTTCTAGCTAAGTCTTGCTCACTTCCAAGCTTGGTCCATCCCTATACTCTCTGGATCAAGCTTGGGAGGGGTAATGAAGAGAGCAATCCTGAAGATCCAACCACCACAAGCCATGGCAAGCTGTGGAGTTCACACTTGCATCATGAAATCCGATCAAAGAAGACTCAAGGCACTCACTGTCCCAAGCATGAGATGAGCTTCCATGATCTGAGTGTTACTTTACCAAGTGGGGATTCAAAGTGGAGTTCACTCCCCACCATACTGATGAAAGGGAAGCACCTTAAACTCATCTCAATACATTTATGATTGTTCTTACACTTAAAATGTTATTGAGCTTGTTGTGATTGGATGCTTTGCCTTGAGAACTGATGCACCTTTGGGATAATGTATCAGGTACCTTAGTGGAGCTCTCTGAAGTAGAAGCCGGTGGTCCCTAAGCCCTTTCAAGATGGCGAGTAGTCAGAAGAGAGGGGGAGACACAACCGGCCTAAAGAAGAGTTCCGAGATGTTGGTGTGTGCAAGTTATGGAGTTCATCCTTGCAGCACAAGTAAGGCCATGATCCAGAGTCTAAGGACTCCACCATGAGTTATCTGAGTTCCTTAGACTCACTGGCCAATCCCCAAGCTGTGTTGAACTCTACTCTTTTTCCTTGGTATGAGTTTGTCCCATGTGGTTTTCTCATACTAAAGGTTTTAATGAGGGAGCTTCTTCATAGTTCCAAGCTTGCCCAAGGATCTCCCTATGGTCAAGCTTGAGGGGGAGTGTTAGAATGAAGAAGAAGAAGCAGTAGCTGAGAGTGATCAAGACAACTTGTGCAAAGTTGGTGCAAAAGAAATAAATGCCCAAAGAATTGCACAAGGAAGTTCATGAAACAAGCAGTGTCCGGGTCAGCCTTTATCACTTAAGAGAAGAATGTACAAGATCAGGATCAAGATGAAGAATGTGCATATATAGGGTCATGATGCATGAATGATACAAAGATAGGGAGTTCCTGTCGAAAACTTCAGAAAGTGTTTAAAAGAGTTGCGCCAAGGAGATGAGTTTGAATTCAAAGTGTGATCACATGTGAGCTCAAGCAAAGAGCTGTTAGGA
>NW_026616875.1:20000-21143 GCF_000801105.2 Raphanus sativus | reverse complement strand
ATGGACTGGCTTGGCAAGAATCGGGCCCACCTTGGACTGTCATCATGAGAGGATGCAGTTTGAGAGTGGGTGTGGAACCCGCGATCAAGTACCAAGGTATTAATCCGGCCTCTGGATGCTTAGTGTTATCAGCAGTCCGTGCAGAAGGATGCTTGAGCGGGGTTGTTGAGGCCTAGTTGGCCACAACCGCACTAAGGAGGTCGTAGGGGTTGGTGGCCCGGACGGGATACCGCTGGTCAGTGAGTTCGAGGATGTGTTTCGGGCGCTACAGGGCAGTTCCCCCTGATAGGGCTGACCCGTTCATAATAGAACTGGAACCAGGGACGGCCCGCAATGTCAAAGAACCTTACTGCATGGCTCCTGCCGAGATGGCCGAGCTGAAGTCGACCAAGTCCAGTGAGGGACGAGAGTCGCAGCACAACCAAGTCGGAGATTGACCTAGGGTTGGAATGAAGTCGACCAAGTCCAGTGAGGGACGAGAGTCGCAGGACAACCAAGTCGGAGATTGACCTATGGTTGGAATGAAACGGTGGAGTCCGGGAGTGGACAGGACCGGAATGTGATCGAGTTCTTTAAAGACTTGACTGATACATCGAGTGTCTTGGAGGTTGGTTAAATCTACTAAGACTCGAGTATGCAGTAAGTTCTTAAGGACTAAAAATGATCTAGTCATAGACTGGACTCAGAGAATAATTGACTTGGTGTATACTAGACTGCAACTTGGAAAGTTGAGTTCAGTAACACAAGTCTGTTATGGTGTGATAGTAAAAGAGAAGACCACTTGGTTCGGAATCAAGTGAGTTCCGTCCAAGTGGGGGAGACTTGTTCATACATTGATCAAAAAGGTGATCAGTGAAATGGAACAAGGATGATGATGCAAAAGAGTTCGGTGGAACCTTTGGCATCAAGCAAGACGACAGCACCACTGGATTCGAGGACGAATCATTCTAAGTGGGGGAGACTTGTCATGTCCCTGATCCTGGATATGATCCTTAGGATCGACCATGGTGCAAGGAGACGCACCAGTCAGCTCATGTGACCTAAACACAAGGGTATCATGGCCTGGAAGTAAGGTTAAGGGCATCAGGAAGCTAAGATATAGCTAAACCAAGAAGGAGACAAGTATAAAGGAGCTGTACAAAG
>NW_026616875.1:0-7500 GCF_000801105.2 Raphanus sativus | reverse complement strand
GAGAAGAACCTGGAGAACCCAGTCGTGGTTCAGAAGGTATGGTATGGGCTTTGGTCCCATCAGACCTTACGGTTAGCCCTTGTGGTCGAACCGAGGATCTGGTCGGTTCATTAGTCCCAACCGTTTCTCCTTATCTGTTTCTAGTCTATCTTCTTCTCTTCTTTCTGGTTATACACGTCAGGTTGTGAAGGTTGAGTCCAAGGTTCATCCTTAGACTTGGGCCGGTCACACCCTAACCGCTAACTAGACCATGGGTCGGTTATGCGGGACTGTTCGGTTCATGGATAGTATGGCTTGAACCATATGAGGCCGTGGCTTATTAAAGTCACTAAGGCCAATAGGAATACCTATTCCTGAAGGGAATTAGGCGCAATGGACCAAGGGTCCAAGGGCGGTTAGCCGAGAGACGAGCAGACCAATCGGCAAGGGCTATAGCGGCTGTAAGTGGTTCTATCTATGTATCTTTATATTATTATGTCTATATGATATATACATATGGAGAACGTGGTAGTTATCCATGTTACCAAGTCATAGACCCTGATGTCATGGTCGGTTACGTTGATCGCTAACCATAGCCAATAGATTGGATCAAGGGGTACTAGTCGCCAAAGGTTGCGTGTTGCCAAGAGTCATGAGTTACCAAAGGTTGTGAGATACCAAAGGATGCAAGTAACCTAAAGGTACAAGATACCAAGGGTTGCAAGTATCAAAGGGTACGAGGACCAAACGGTACCAATGACCAAAGGGTGCATTGTGATCCAAAAGCGAATGTACGGTGATCCAAGATCTGCGATCATGTCGTGATCCAAGAGGTACGAACGTGTCGTGATCCAAGAGGTACGAACGTGTCGTGATCCAAAAGGTACGAACGTATCATGATCCATGGGATGTGTACGGGTCGTGACCGAAAGGATACGAACGGGTCGGGACCGAAAGGGTACGAACGGAACGAGACCAAAAAGGGTACGAGTGATTCGATTGATATAAGGACACCATTTGCATTGTGTTGGGCATGGACTCACACGATGGCAGTGAGTTGTCAGTTAGGTCAATACATGAGTGTAAGGAAATAGCGAAGGCCTTAATGGCTAGTGCAATCCATACATCATGATTGATGTCTGAACCATGATCCATGGTTAATGGATGGATGGTTCTACCCGCAAGGGCTAAGTGGGATATCTTACGATCAACCTCGGGTTGGTGAGTAAGATAGGCACCATATGCCTTATGTAGGGCATGGACCCACATGATGGCAATGGAAGGCCGGTTATGTCAGTACATGCTAAGTAGACGATGGCTTATCATGACTAAGGGTCGGTTCATGTTCCATGACGGTGGATCGATGGCCGAGTACTAGTATAGATAGTCACGTTGCTGGAGTATGAGCATTGATGTGATTATCCAAGATGTCAACCTCAGGGTTGATAACTTCGAGATTGGCTAAGAGTCATGACGAAGTGAATGGCCAGTATTATGTGTCGTTGACCATAAGTACTAAGCCTAAGTGTGACTGTTCAAGGAATGCCGTGTAAGGATTGATCATGGTTAAGTATGGACGACCTGACCATAGATAATGGAACCAGGTGTCGAAACTAACCTGATTAACGAATACATCGGTTGGTATGAACAAGTCATATCTTTGTCTGGGTTAAGTCCCAAGGCCGGTCAGGCCAGATGAAGACTCATCGAATCCAAAGTCATGTGAGGATGGTTGGTTGATTGACTTAGGATTATGATGGGCTTTGTTAGTCCAAAAGAAGGACTTGGTACTATTGCCTATAAGGCAAGGGAGTGTGCATGAGCCAAAAAGGGCCAGATGCATATCTCTTAACCGTTCGAAGACTTCTCAAAGGTTACTTATGTCTGTGGGGATGGTTGGTTGAATGACTAAGTACCTAGGGGAGCTGTTTAATGCAGGAATCATTATAAGGACCTTAAGTAAGATCATTGAGTGATCGTGGTCCAGTACACAAGCAAGTGTAGTTCAAGTCAATGGTGGTCCGATGAGCTAACCAGCTCCGTAGATGTGGCCAAGGTAAGATCTAGCTATGTTTGCATAGATCGAGATAGAATGGTTTAGGGGAATGGAACCTCAAAATCGTATGACTTGGTTTGGGTTTAGGATTGACCTTTAAGCTGATTGGTAGTTGAGTAAACTGACCAAGGCTAAGGTGATTCTACCAGACAAGTGTTAGATTGGTTTTAGACCAATGGTAAGTTAGAGAATATTCCGCTGCGTATCTGTTGAAATGATCTAAGCTATGAATGACAAATGAAGTCTTTAGCTAAGGTCTAAGTTAGCCCTCGCCTAAAGGCGATATTATAAATAAAGGGCGAAAAATTAAGAGGTTCGGCCAGGAAGTGGACCGAGCGACGTGAGGCGTCGACCGCGGCCTAGTCGGCCCGGATCGGGTCTTACAAGTTGGTATCAGAGCATGCTTGATCCTGTTTAGGACAGCGCTCAAAGATGTTGAGTTCCAAACCAAAAATTATTTCTGAAAACTATGATGACTAAGAAACCTTAGTTGGGGTGAGCCAAGAGAGAGCTGAGGTAAGGTGTATCATTCTTGTGAACAGAGAAGTTCCAAGATGAGCCAGCTTAGCCAAGATGACTCTCCGAGGGCAAGATCCTAAAAACAGAAAGGTTGGTCGATCTAGTTATTTAGAAGTAAAATATGGATTGGAGGGATGGAAGCAATGCAAGACTTGTTTATGGATGACCTGGACAAGGGGAGTAACATGGACCAGAGAGTGGCTTAGGTTCAAATAAACGTGCAGCACTCTACTGATGTTAAATGTTATCCTTTGCTGGCCATTCATAACGAGTAAGCATATGCGATGTTAAAGCTGATTTAAGGGATACACTACATGACTACACGAGTGGAGTTTTGGTCAGATGGATCAGATATGACTCGTATAAGTCAAGATAGGTTCCCTTATATCGAGTTGGATGGAATGAACCCATTCCAATCTTAATCCGTCCAAGGAAATAATGAGGAAACTCATGATGTTTGTTCCAATCAATGGAAGAACATGATCTTAAGTATCTTAGCATGATGGGGATTGAGGTATATTAACATTGCTCTTGTGAATGGTGTGAGCATTCGCAAAAGTAAGACGCGTTGGAGAATGGTATGGGACATTTTCCAAATGTGTAATCAAACCGAGATCCTACTCATCTGGAAACCTTTATGATCTGTGGTGTGGAAACACACGTACTTTTCGACACAGGGGCTACACATAGTTTTGTGAGTCCGGAACTGGTCGGAAAGGGTCTGTTCTGTCTGGACGCTGGGGATACTTCGGTGATAGTGAATGCAGCCGGAGGGCAAGTAATGCATTCACTGGGCAATATGTCAAATATCCCAGTGTCAATTCAGGGAAGAGATTTCCCTGTGAATCTGTTTGTGTCCGCCTAAAGAATCACGAGGTGATCCTAGGTATGGACTGATTGGGAAGGTATCGGGCCACTCTCGTTTGCCATAGGGGTCGTGTGCAATTGGAGAATGGACTTCACCCGATTCAGTACCAAGGTCTGAGTCCGGCTCTAGGAAAAGTAGTGGTATCAGCAGTCCGAGCAGTACGGATGCTGAAACAGGGTTGCGAGTCCATTTTGGCCACAATCACCACTACGGAGCCCGACTGTTCTGTTTGTCTGAAAGACCCTGCAGAGGATTCGTTGGTGTCTGAGTTCCGAGATGTGTTTCAGGCGCTACAGGGAGTTACCCTGATACTGTTAGGCCGGAACCATTTATGATTGAACTAGAACCATGGACAGCTCTGCTGTCCAAGAGTCCGTATCTGATGAGAGTTAACCAGTCCTCTTTATGAAAAAGAAGGATGGTAACTCTTGATTCTGTTTTGGATAATCTGTTATCCAAAAGTCTGTATCTGATGGCTCCTGCCGAGATGGCCGAGCCGAAGGCGACCACGTCCCAGAGAGGATCCGGGTCGCAGTACAACCAAGTCGGAGTTTGACCTAAGGTTGAGATGAAAATGATCAAGTCCAGTAATGGATGAGGATCAGGCCACGACCTATTCGGAGTTGGACCTATGGTCGGGGTGTAAGGGTCGAGTTCCAGAGTGGACCAGGACCAGAATATGATCAAGTCCGTAAATGGACGAGGATCAAATTTTTGACAAGGTCCAGTGATGGACCGAAGTCAAGTGTCTGGCGGGTTAGTCTAGTATGGACTAAGATCGCAATGTGACCAAGCCTGAAAAGGCTATGGTTGGTTAAGAGATAATCACTTGGGAAACAGAAGCTAGAATGAAAGCTAAGTACCCAGAGTGGTTTGATCCGTTTGTTTCTGAGGAAACAAATGAATCAGGATTCGAGGACGAATCCACCCTAAGGGGGGGAGACTTGTCACGCCCCCAATTCTGGGAAGGATTGTCTGGACGGACTATGGTTCGAGGAAACTAACCAGCCGATCCTTGTGATCAAAGGCAAGCGTTCCATAGTCCAAAAACAAGGTTAAGTATAATAAATACTTAGCCAAACAAAGGTGAGAAAGAAATAGACAGCTAGAACGAGTTAGACGGTAGCTGGACGAAGTGTACGAGTAGCTCGACCAGCTCAGGGAAGCTCAGTGGAGTGTACTCCAGCTCGATCAGTACTAAGTCAGCTCCACTAGCTGGACTACTAGCTCACTCAGCTGGGTCAGCTGGGAGTCAGCTCATCTCAGCTAGACGGACTGTTCGGGTTTCGGGTCGATGGTCCGGGTCCGGGCCGGTGGCGGGCTGGGTGGTCCAGCCATGTGGTCCATGGACCGGTGGGCTCTTGGGCAAGGCCGTGGGCTGTGTCTAGGGGGCCTGGGGGATGGTTTGGGCTTAAGCCTGACCCAATATAATGGCCTGATAGGCGTTGGGGTGCAAGGGAACAAAAGGGTGCAACCTGTTTTCCAAGTCATGCCTTTTCGGTACAAGTCGTGCCTGTTCGTGGGGCAAGACTTACCCCCTCATTTCCTATAAATAGGGCCTCGTCCCATTCACTTTTCTCATCCAGTTCCAGAGTAAAATACTCAGAGAAAGTCGTAGACAAAGAGAGAGAGAGAAAGAGAGAGTTTTCGGTCAATACCGAGGCTGTTTGAGTGGTGGTTAGTTTTCCGGCGACTCTGATCGTTTGTGAAACAACCTCTGGTCAATATGGAAGATCAGAATAGAGAGAAGAACCTGGAGAACCCAGTCGTGGTTCAGAAGGTATGGTATGGGCTTTGGTCCCATCAGACCTTACGGTTAGCCCTTGTGGTCGAACCGAGGATCTGGTCGGTTCATTAGTCCCAACCGTTTCTCCTTATCTGTTTCTAGTCTATCTTCTTCTCTTCTTTCTGGTTATACACGTCAGGTTGTGAAGGTTGAGTCCAAGGTTCATCCTTAGACTTGGGCCGGTCACACCCTAACCGCTAACTAGACCATGGGTCGGTTATGCGGGACTGTTCGGTTCATGGATAGTATGGCTTGAACCATATGAGGCCGTGGCTTATTAAAGTCACTAAGGCCAATAGGAATACCTATTCCTGAAGGGAATTAGGCGCAATGGACCAAGGGTCCAAGGGCGGTTAGCCGAGAGACGAGCAGACCAATCGGCAAGGGCTATAGCGGCTGTAAGTGGTTCTATCTATGTATCTTTATATTATTATGTCTATATGATATATACATATGGAGAACGTGGTAGTTATCCATGTTACCAAGTCATAGACCCTGATGTCATGGTCGGTTACGTTGATCGCTAACCATAGCCAATAGATTGGATCAAGGGGTACTAGTCGCCAAAGGTTGCGTGTTGCCAAGAGTCATGAGTTACCAAAGGTTGTGAGATACCAAAGGATGCAAGTAACCTAAAGGTACAAGATACCAAGGGTTGCAAGTATCAAAGGGTACGAGGACCAAACGGTACCAATGACCAAAGGGTGCATTGTGATCCAAAAGCGAATGTACGGTGATCCAAGATCTGCGATCATGTCGTGATCCAAGAGGTACGAACGTGTCGTGATCCAAGAGGTACGAACGTGTCGTGATCCAAAAGGTACGAACGTATCATGATCCATGGGATGTGTACGGGTCGTGACCGAAAGGATACGAACGGGTCGGGACCGAAAGGGTACGAACGGAACGAGACCAAAAAGGGTACGAGTGATTCGATTGATATAAGGACACCATTTGCATTGTGTTGGGCATGGACTCACACGATGGCAGTGAGTTGTCAGTTAGGTCAATACATGAGTGTAAGGAAATAGCGAAGGCCTTAATGGCTAGTGCAATCCATACATCATGATTGATGTCTGAACCATGATCCATGGTTAATGGATGGATGGTTCTACCCGCAAGGGCTAAGTGGGATATCTTACGATCAACCTCGGGTTGGTGAGTAAGATAGGCACCATATGCCTTATGTAGGGCATGGACCCACATGATGGCAATGGAAGGCCGGTTATGTCAGTACATGCTAAGTAGACGATGGCTTATCATGACTAAGGGTCGGTTCATGTTCCATGACGGTGGATCGATGGCCGAGTACTAGTATAGATAGTCACGTTGCTGGAGTATGAGCATTGATGTGATTATCCAAGATGTCAACCTCAGGGTTGATAACTTCGAGATTGGCTAAGAGTCATGACGAAGTGAATGGCCAGTATTATGTGTCGTTGACCATAAGTACTAAGCCTAAGTGTGACTGTTCAAGGAATGCCGTGTAAGGATTGATCATGGTTAAGTATGGACGACCTGACCATAGATAATGGAACCAGGTGTCGAAACTAACCTGATTAACGAATACATCGGTTGGTATGAACAAGTCATATCTTTGTCTGGGTTAAGTCCCAAGGCCGGTCAGGCCAGATGAAGACTCATCGAATCCAAAGTCATGTGAGGATGGTTGGTTGATTGACTTAGGATTATGATGGGCTTTGTTAGTCCAAAAGAAGGACTTGGTACTATTGCCTATAAGGCAAGGGAGTGTGCATGAGCCAAAAAGGGCCAGATGCATATCTCTTAACCGTTCGAAGACTTCTCAAAGGTTACTTATGTCTGTGGGGATGGTTGGTTGAATGACTAAGTACCTAGGGGAGCTGTTTAATGCAGGAATCATTATAAGGACCTTAAGTAAGATCATTGAGTGATCGTGGTCCAGTACACAAGCAAGTGTAGTTCAAGTCAATGGTGGTCCGATGAGCTAACCAGCTCCGTAGATGTGGCCAAGGTAAGATCTAGCTATGTTTGCATAGATCGAGATAGAATGGTTTAGGGGAATGGAACCTCAAAATCGTATGACTTGGTTTGGGTTTAGGATTGACCTTTAAGCTGATTGGTAGTTGAGTAAACTGACCAAGGCTAAGGTGATTCTACCAGACAAGTGTTAGATTGGTTTTAGACCAATGGTAAGTTAGAGAATATTCCGCTGCGTATCTGTTGAAATGATCTAAGCTATGAATGACAAATGAAGTCTTTAGCTAAGGTCTAAGTTAGGCGGCCTCGCCGTACCGAGGCGGATATTATCAC
>NW_026616874.1:0-21166 GCF_000801105.2 Raphanus sativus | reverse complement strand
AAAACCATTAACTGAGATTCTACCAGAACTATTACTAAACAAGAGAACTAAGAAAGATTTTTTTAAAAGGAATGATGGACATATGTGTGTGCAAAGGAGGTCTATCTACACATTTACCACCATTCTTTTTCTATCTGTAACCTTTGCATTATGTTAATATGACATTACTTCTTTCGTTATGTTTCAAAGAATTCCTCGGTTGATAAAAGAATGCTGCTTCTTGAACAAAACAGAAGAAATGCTCCTAACCGCTTTCGAGTCAGTGTCCCAAAGTAACTCCCAAGGCCATGAGTCATCCTTGTCCCTTTTTTGGAAGTTTGCTTTTCTGCAACCTGCATACACTTGAAAGGAAACATGCAAATAAAAAGTATACAACCTGTGTAGTTAATTGGTTTGGAATAAACTATCATGTCATGTTTTTGTTAGAAGACAAAGCGAACATGAAGTTTATTTTTATAAGAAAACATGCTTCATATTTACGCTATGTTTCTTCTCAAAATCTGTACACAAATATATATTCAAATATTAACGGCTTCTAGGTGATCTGGAAAACCCCTGCGCGTTGAGAAGGAACAAATGAGAGAGCTACCAACAACACCGGATGTTTATGATGATCTCCTGTGAATGTTTAGTAGTCTTTGTGATCCATCTACGACCCTTACTTCAAAGCCACTATAAGCTTGATCACTACTGCTCTCTCCCCCGCTTTCCAACTCGACTTTCGCCTGTGCTTCTTAGTCCTTGTAACTCCACTGTCACTAAAACTCCCATTCAAAAGAGGATCATCGATCCCGCGAATCACTCTCCGACTAGATGATGATGATGATGACATGCAAGTGCAACTGTCATCTTACCTTCTCTTGTCCTTATCGTGTTTCTTTATGTTTTGCGACATCTTGTGCAGTTTCTCATTGAACTTTGTTTGTTATGCTCTTCTCCATAGGCTCTACTGCTTGAGTCACTGTGAACCTCACGTCTTTCACAATCTAACAAGATATATATAAAAATACATAGAGCCTCTTTTCTGATCATCAGATAAAAAAAATCAATTTTTATTGAATTTACAAGCAAGGATACTCACGTATTCACCTCCACCAACGAACACATCTCTCATGCTTTCTTTGATGGTCATACCACTTTTTGATATCAACGTCAGGATGTGGCAGGCGGGACCTTTGTTCGTCTCTCACTGTCTCTAATCTCATCTGGATCAATAGGACAGTCGACCGATACATAGTCACCGAGAACTGAAACAGATCCAGTAAAGCGATCTCCCAGTTGACCGTACGGTTTTTGCCGGAATACATACAGGTGAACAACCGAAGCAATTCCATCTGCACTGGACCAACACAAACTTTTGATTCATTCATTTTGACAAATAAAAATAAAAGACTTGCACATACTGTTGTAAATTGGAAATGACGAAAAAATATTTGTTTGGTTACAAAAGGACATGTAGGTACCTCATGCAAATGATGAAATCTTGAACACTAGTCTTCAGCTGCAAGGTATGTGCAATGGAACTTGAACAAACCGAGGGAAGAGAGAAGAGCAATGGCAACACCTTGCCACCAAGTCAAGAACACGATTGACTTGAATGTTAGAACTTGGCAAGGGCTTTATGTGGGAAAGCTCATCTTTTGTTGCACCATAGAACTGAACCAGACAGTATAATGCCCATGGACTGGCTAAAATTTAGAACAACCGCCAAGTAAGGGTACTACAAAAAATCACATGAAAAACGTGAGATGCCCGTATCATATTGTTCATGAAAGATGAAACATATTTGTTCATTGCTATGACGTACCCACAATTCCATTTAAACTCTCTTCACAGTACACACCGAAGGCTTCAAGAATGAGGGCAGTGAGGGCAGTAAGAGACTTTATAATCATCTGCAAAAGGAAGAAATAGTATTAAGTTGGAGCTCAAAGAGACAAAGACATGTAGGAGGATGGGGGAAACCATAACATATTGAACGATACCAAACTTAACAAGTGATAGAACCAGTGACTGAGCCTCCAGGGGTTTAAGAAAAGATCATAGGAAAAGGATGTTTAATAGTTCCCTTATCATCATTGTGATGATCTACTAGGAGGGGAGTGTTAAAGCTCTTGCGGCCTTGGCGTTGCATAAACTCAATGGTCCTATCTCCCCACCTGGTAAAAAAAAGAGAAGTGTTTGGAATGACAAAAAAAAAAGGGATAAAAGAAGAAAGGAAAGGAGGAGTGAGAGTAATAATACCTAAGCAGGCAACGAGGTAGCGACCAAAACAGTACATGGCAAAGGATTCATAGCAGTCACCGTAGAATGCCACAATCAACGCTGATGGATGGGTTCACAAGTGATGCAAACTGTTGTTATATCGATAGATTAGATTAGATTAGCTTTGGCTTAGTAAGAAGACAAAAAAAAAGTAAAAAGACATATTTCCCTCACAGACTCAATTGAATAGCAAGGGCGATGAGATGACTCCGATCAAAACATTTGCTCCTGAAAACAAACAAAAAACAAATGAAAAGAAAAGATGATATAACAAAAAAAGGAAAGAGAAGAAGTGTCAAACCTCAGGGCTTTGTGTAAGTAGAGAGGTGATCGAAGACAAGATACATGGAAAGGGAGAGGGTGAGGATCAAAAAAAGCACCAGCCATCAAGCTTGCCCAAGCGGGAGCCGAGTAAGTTGATGATGATGATGATATTTTAATCATCATCACTCACCCCCTAACCACAAACAAGTAGGATGAGCTGAATGAATGAATCTAATAAGAATTTAAACCCATCCATTAGAATATGACATATTTGGATCTCTGACCAAAAGGATCCGAGACGGAGACTGCTACCTAATGAGTGACGACGAAAGGGATCAGAGCTGCTTTCCCCTTTTCACCTTCTTCTTTTGTCCATGGTCCAGAAACGAAGGAAAAGCCCCCCCCCCCCCGAAACTGAAAAACGGCATGCATTTCTGGCGCTGATTACTAAAAAAAACGGCACGAAACAACCGCAGGTTGATACGACTCCACACAAAACATGCAGAGCTGCTTTGTCCTTTTGACAGGTACTAATAGAGAGCTATTCACTTCTCTTCTGGAAACTTTCAGTTTCTCATTTTTCTTACTTATGATGACTTGCCCCCCCCCCCTATCATTGAACCATTTCTCCTCGTGATTGATTGGTGCCCTCAACTTGTGATTTTTCAGGTGGCGCAGAGCTCAAACTATGTACTCAACACACACTCTGCACCAAGTTAAAATGCCTTACTGCTCGCTCAGTCTCGTTGGTGACCTCTGCTTTTGTCCCCTATTTCTTATGCTTTTTGTCAGTGATACTACTGCGCAATGTATGACATTTTTGTGGACTAAGTAAAACTTCCTTTTACATACCTTAAGGTAATAAAAAAGCTTTCTTTCTGACTTTGCAAAGGACTAAAAACCCACTTTGTTTCCTTCCTTCCTTACTCGCACAAGTCTTGAGAGTGAAATGCACTCTAATTCGTTCTGCAGCCTGATGAATGTTTTCTGCCAATCTTTAGCCATTGTAGTAGTAGAGCGCAGCTTTCCTTACCATTTTCAATTGTTCTTGGTCAAAGGAATTAAGGATGCAGAACAACAAGCTTTGTCCCTTTTCAACCTTGTATCAGAAAATGATAATATTTGTTTATTTCAAATGCAGACATAACAACACAACACATTTGTATTTTGTATATTTACAAACCAGAAAACAGAGCTCATGTCTTTTATTCCGACCCATCAATATACAAATCCAATCACAAATCAGATGCTCTTAAAATCATATATATACATGAGTATATGACACATCTTGGATACAAGCTTCACTGCTTACACTTTGACAGAGAAGATCTCACTCAGGGAACTCCAAGTTCCCGACACAGCAAGAACCACTCCCAGTCCCACTATCGCCATGTCCAGGCTCCATTGCTTCCACCCCATCTCTTCCTTGAACACCAGCAAATGAAACAAAGCAGGTAACACAAACCCTAAGATGCAGCAAGTGCTGCTCCCCACCAATGACAAAAATCTGTAAAGTTGGCACAAAGAGAGCCACCAGAGTCACTGCCAATACTAGCAGCCATCTCAGGCACGCAGAGTACATCCCACCGAGAACCGCCTCTCTACTATCTCAAACACCGGATTCATCATCAAGGGGAAGGTGAAGAAGAGGTTGATGCAGAGTCCAAGCTGAACAATAGTGCTGATAAGTCCTGCCCCAAGTTGGCGGTGATGATGTCCATTGTGTCCTCACCAAAAGCCAAGTAACCTAAGAAACCAAGGCTATGTATATGAAAGAGATGAATCCCATGCCGAGTGCCAAGACTTTGCCGAACTTGTCCTTGTCTTTCATCTCCGATTCAAGAGGCAAGACCATTCAACACCTCAAAAGAATAACGCCACGCCCATCCCATAGAAGAAGAGGGACATACCACCGAAGGCAACAACGTCAGGCCTTTGCTTGAGTATAATCATGGAATCCTCAACAATGACGACGGCCATAGCGGCAAGATCAACAAGGTCGGCGAAGATGCTGAGAGGAGCCAAGTGAGTGAGGGTCTTGATGGAGTTGAGACCAAGCTGGAAGGGGAAGCATCCCCAGATGTAGAGACTCTTAGAGGAGACTCCGAGGAATTCAGAGCCGAGGCGTGTAAACTGATGCCTGAGACTGGTGGGGAATCAGGATCGAAAAGATTAGCTAGAGTAGTGCCGATGAAGATAAGATATCCGACACAAAAGCCAGCTTGAGACAAAATAATAAAAAGGTCAACGACGAGCCTGCCGAGGGAACCGCAGACGGCAAAGCCAAGGTCACCAAAAGAGCCGATCTTGGAGAAACCACCGCCGTTGAGAGAGTCGAGCTTGCGGCGGGTATAAACGAGGAGCATCATGCAGTGATGGGTCAAAAGGGAGACGGAAAGGAGAAGGAGGACGCCCATGAGCCATCCGGTGCGCTTGAAGGCGTAAGGAAGACCAAGAACACCAGCGCCGACGACAGCAATGAAGATGTTGGCGAAGGTCTTGAACTGGCTAGAAAGAGGAGGCCCTTTGCCGAGAAGAGGCGTGTCCTCCCTAGAAGGTGGTGGCATTTTAAGGGTATAAGAGGAGGAGGAGGAGGAGCTAGAAGCTTGCTTGTCAAACCCCATCTCAATTTCAATTTCAGAAGAAGAGGGAATCGGAAACTCACTTGTTGATAGGAAGCACAAAAGCTTTCTCGCCGGGGAGGATGAATCTGAATCTGAATCTGAATCTGAATCAGAATCAATCAAAGAAGAAGAAGATAACAAAAGATGAGATGGGCGACAAAGAAGTAGAAGAAGTAGAAGAAGACAAGAGTCGTCGGAAACTAATTAATTGCGTCTAGACTTAGTTGGTGGACTCCGAACCCCGTTTATTTGAAGGGTCAAAGTGCCCCTACGACGCCGTTCAGATTTTAAATTGAGACCAACGACACCGTTTCAAACAAAAACAACTTCCAGAGCTCCCTCCCTCCCTCCTGGCGGCGGATTGTTTGTACATGTATGACTTTGACTAACTAACTAACTAACTAACTAACTAACTAACTAACTAATTTTGTCTTATGGGCAATCAATCTGACACGATGCAAATCGCTCTATGCAGTCTCTTCTTCCTACTTCTCTTGGATTTGTAGATTTGATGGTGTGTATATCTCTCTCCTTTCAACCTTCTATCCTACTACATAAGTACAAAATGATCCATGTTACAGCCATATTCTTATTTCATTGGCCCTGGCGAGCAGTGGACAGAAGAGATTTATGAGGCCATTGCATTTTTTTTAGCATGGTTCTAATAAAAGAACTTTAGAGATGTGTTTATGACTATATAAAATCAAAGATGTTGTTATATTTTTAGTCAAGAGGATGGCGAGCATATTGCAAAAACCCAATGTTTGTTCAACAAAGAACTGATCATTGGATCTGACTGAATTTTGACCTGGTAATTGCACATCCAGCTCTTCCTCCGTTTCATATTTTCTCTACCAATGCCATTTTACTTTGGGAGAGATTATGGATTTGATTTTTTTGATTTTTTCATATCTTGCTCTGTTTTCCTGAGATGACAAACTGATATTGAAGGAACTAAGTTGGTAAAGGACTGGTTACGGTTCTTGGTGGGTTATGACTGTTTGTTACCATTTCTCTAATACATAATATGCGGTTTGTTTCAGCAGGGCGGTGGGAACCAAGCCTGCTCGTTCTTGGTCAAAAAGACCCCAAGCATCCGAGATCTCTACTCCACGGCGGTGGGACACAAAACTAGGCCAAGGACAGTTTGGGACCACCTACATGTGCAGAGAGATCTCAACAGGGCGTGCAAGTCTATAACAAAACGAAAGTTGATTTCAAAGGAAGATGTGGAGACGTGCGCAGGATTCATGCCACACCTGGCTGGTTACAAAAACATTGTCACCATTAAAGGAGGATCCATTCCATTGTATGTTCACATCGTCATGGAGCTCTGTTCAGGTGGGGAACTTTTTGATAGATCTATTGATCTGACAAACAAAGCCCGAAAAAGCCTAATTGGATTTTAGATAAATTTCGTTACGGGCTCAGACTTGGATCCATTTTCTAATACTGATGGGCCCAACTTGCATCTTAGTACGGCCATCAACCATCATTCGTTTCCTGTGCTGTTACAAATAACAGCGAATCTCTTCTACTGGCCGGTTGAGGAAGAATAAAAAAAACAGAAAGATACATCACATAAAGTTGAAAATAACATGTTTTGTCTGATTTTACAACCAGCATGGTGGGTTCAGATCTTATTGATTGTTGTTTACAGAAAGACTGATGCGCAAACTATAAGTGGACCTTTTTATAACTCATCTCGTGAACCACTCTTGCTTTCATATGATGCATAAGCTTTGATAATTGAAACATACACGTCAATCCCCTTCAGATACTCAGCTCTACCCAAATACTGCAACAAAAGAAAAGAAAAGAAACCACATGCATGGGTTAGTAAATTGATAATGATAAAAGATCCACCAAAAAAGAAAAGAAAAAAGAATCAAATCAGCACGCATGACGCACCTCATTGTGGTCATGAAGCAAACTAGGGTGTTTGAAATGGGAGAGAAGCCAAACGCGGGAACGCCAGCCATCCGGAAGTAGCGAGCATCTGTTGATGCAGGGAAAATCTCAGGCTTACTAGTTTTACCTCCAGCTTCCTTGACAGCATTTTCAAGAGCCTCCACCAAGGATTTGAATCATCTGCTGCTGTAAGTAGCGGTTCCCCCGAATGCTTCTGCTTGAACTGCCCCAGACATTGTCATTTGTCACCACCACCCACATATTATTAGTTTAACGTTTTCTATATATATATATATATATAAAAGAAAGGAGAAGAAGTTACCTCAAGGACATGTTGCGTGCGGCGGGAGCCCATTCCTCCACCAAACGTCTTTCAAGTGATTCAGAATCAAAGGTGGGAGGGATACGAATGTCGAAACCAGCTTCAGCCTCAGAAGGTTGCAGATTCATCACGAAACCTTTGGGAGTGATAGAATATTAGAATAATAAAGAGTCAGAGATGAATGGATGCAGTCAATATATGTATCAAAGGGAAATGGAATGGTTACAGTTGGGGAGGGTGTGCCAGCCTTGAGGAAGGCCATGTTGACGGAGACGACATCGCCTTCAGCAGTGCCACCAGCTTTGAGAAGATCGAATTGGGAAGCTCTGAATCGACGAATACTCTCAATACTTTTGAGGAGATTCTCCATGGCAGAGTTGTCATAGAGCTTGGCACCGTGGCCAGGGGGTCCTTTAGCCTTAATCACAAGCCACCAGGGACTCCTCTCTCCATAGAATACTCTGTAACTCTTACTAGGCGATGGCAGACCTGAAAATTTAAAAAATAAAAATGTCATTTTTGCTGCATAAGATAGTTTTTTTTTTCTTTTTTTTTTTTGGCATAAGATACTAGTTAACATAAATTTTGAAAGAAAAAAAAAAAGAGTGTTATAACTTTACCTTCGTCGAGCACGATACCGACGTTCAAGGTCTTGAAGAGGTGAGATTCGGTGAACTTCTCGGCTCCATCGTGGCCGCCGATCTCCTCATCGGGGACGAAGGAGAGATAGACGGATCGGATTGGGTGAAGCCAGAAGCCTGGAGCTTGCGTATGGCCTCCAGATACTGCATCCCAACGCACTTCATGTCCTGAGAACCTCTCGCATATATGTCTCCCTCCTTGTCCATGTGAGCTTGGAGTGGGTGGTGGATCCACTTGGATTCCTCGAAGGGAACGACATCGGTGTGGGAGTTGAGTAGAAGGGCAGGTAGAGTTGGGTCGGAGCCAACCCACTTGAGGAGGATATGCGGCTTTCCCTTAACGAACTCAGTCGTCTGAGATTCGAGGGAGAGTGATTTTGGCCTGAGTGTTTATAAAGTCAACGGCTTTGTAGTAATCTGGATTTGGATGAACCGTGTCGATTCGGAGATACTCCTGAAATCTCGACACGATCTCGTCACCCACTGCTGCAGAAAGGATGCATAGATGAAGAAGAAGAACAACGAGAGCAAGGAGAAGACGACGACTCATCGTTGACAACGTTGAGGAAGATTCTTCTGCAACCCACTACCACTTGCAGCTTGCGATTGGAGAGAGATAGAGAGCAATTTTTATGGAACATTAAATTAAATTAAGACTCAGGCCACGTCAGTGTAGGACCATCACGGGCAGTTTTGTCTTGTGAATAAAAGCAAAGACAAGGGCCAAAGAAAAGAAAGAAACAAAAGCAAAACTCTACAATTGATGATATGCTGCTATCCACTCACTGGCTGGGCTCGTGCCACACGACGACCCATGAGGAGCTGGATCCAATCATGTCAATGGTTTCACTTCTCTTGTTTGATAACTGGGCCGCCGAATTAGATGGGCTTAGCAAAACGTATTGGTCCTTTTTTATTTTCTCTATAAGAAAAGAAATGGTCTGAAAGGGAACTATCAAAGTCAAAACATGTCAGAGCAATCTTTTGTCGCTATCATCCCCACAAGTCTTGAAAGGGGAGCCCTTATGATCAAAAAGCAACCCCTCAAAACCCTCTCAAACGCATCGCTTTTGTCTGCCACTTTGTGACTCTGAGTCTCCCAAATAAACCACACCACACTGGTTTTCATGGATTCTGGCTTCAGCATTTCTCATTGCCCTTCTTCATTCTTCTCTGCTGCCTCTTTCAAGCCACTGCCGAGATGGTAGCTGGAAGATAGCCACCGCCACGCTCTCCAGAGACAAGGACGGCTCCTCCTCTGTCACCACTGGTTCTTCTTCTCTTTCTCTCTCTCCTATCTATATTTTTTTCTTCTTTCCTCTGGACTAACTAATTGTGGTGATAGGAGGCGCTTGTGGGTATGGAGATCTGAGGCAGAGCAGCTATGGCGGGTACAGCGCAGGCCTGAGCGGGAAGCTGTTCAACAGGGGAAGCAGCTGCGGAGCTTGCCTGGAAGTGCGATGCGTGAACCACATAAGGTGGTGCCTTCAAGGCAGCCCCTCGGTGGTGGTCACAGCCACAGATTTCTGTCCTCCCAATTCAGGCCTTTCATCCGATTACGGAGGTTGGTGCAACTTCCCAAAGGAGCATTTGGAACTATCTCATGCGGCCTCACAGGGATTGCAGAAACCAGAGCCGAGATAATACCTGTGCAGTATAGGAGAGTCAAGTGTGGGCGGAGAGGCGGGTTGAGATTCAGCTTGAACGGGAGCTCCACTTCTTTCAGGTCTTGATAAGCAATGTAGGACTCGATGGGGAAGTGGTGGGAGTGAAAGTGAAGGGGCATACAACGGCTTGGATTCCTATGGCCCGAAACTGGGGTCAGAACTGGCACTCCTCGCTCGATCTCATCGGACAGTCTCTCTCTTTCGAAGTTACTCTCATCGGCGGCAAAACCATTGCCTCTTACGACGTGGCTCCCCCTTATTGGCGCTTTGGAATGACCTACCAAGGAAAGCAGTTCCTTTCGTGACTACCTCTCCTCTTTTCCTTTTCTTTATATAAAGTTACTAGGGTCGGTCCGCCCTACGGGCGGGATATACTTTACTTGGGATCTAGATTATTATTTTAATATGATTTTGTGGTTTATATTTTAAGTTTTCATCTGCAAAAAATGTGTATGATAATAATTTTTGTTTTTTTTTGTAAAATTTTAAGTGAAGAAAAATTATATGTGATAAGATATATCTTGCTTTTTTATAGTAGTTATTTATATACTAAAGAATGGTCTTTATTTTGTTTCTTTTTACAAAAAAATCGATCTCATATTCGGTGCCTTATTTGTGGCTTGTAATATTTTAGGTTCGGAAAAAATTGGATTATGTATAATTTGTATATGTTATAAAAGTAATTATTTTATGTTGGACATGATATTAGAGTAGATGTGGTGACTATTTGAAGTTGCATTTCTTTGTAAAAATAAAATGTTATATTAAGTGCGAAGAAAGTAATGTGGAGAAGGTAAAACAATGTTAATCAAAATAAGAAAACAATGAAACTGTAAAGTGTGTAAACTGAGTAGTTGCTGATGATTTTTGTATTCCTTTTACACTGTTCACATGTAAGTAAACTATAGAAAAACAATAATACATTTTATATTTATTTCAAATTAATTTTAATATATATTTAAATTATTAAAATGGTAAGATAATATGATATTTATACACATTATATTTGTTATCGAATTTATCTTCTTCCTATAATGTTGATTTTAATATATATTTACTTATTTAAAAAAGTATTGATTATATGATATCTATATACATTCTATTTGTTATCAAATTTTTTTCTTCCTATGATGTTGAAAATATTATATATATATATATATATATATATATATATATATTATAACCCGATTTATAAATTTATTTTTTATAAAATCGTGTTAAAATTTATTCATGATTTTAAATTTTTTTTGTAATCAGTTGACAAAAAGTATTTTGTACCATTGAATATAAATTATCAGATATATTAGTATACCACAGTTTATTTTTTTCTATCGTTAGAAAATCCTTTGAAATTTTTATTTATGATTTTAAATTGGACAATTAGTTTTGGTTCAAAACGTACTAATGGTTAAAAGCTTATTTTATAAAATATGTATGATGTAGTTGCTAAAATATTTGGTTTAGTTGTTAATAAAATAAGTTTAACTTCTATCTTCATAAAATTGTGTTAAAAAGTTTATTCATGATTTTAGAAATTATTGTTATTCTGTATTCAATTGACAAAAAGTACTTTGTGGTCAAACCGTTGAATAAATATTTATGAAATATTTATAAAACTGTGTTAAAATATTTGGTTCAGATGTTAGTTAAACAAAAAGTTATGGAAGATTTTATAATTTTTCAAATAATTCGCTGACATAACGGGTTTCCTTCACCTATTAGAAATAGTTGTACTCATTGTTCAAAGTTTGAAACGAATATTCAATTTCAAACATATTACACTACATTCAGAAAAAGTTTCAAACCCACATTGTGCTAACTTATTGATCAAAGATGATCACATCACAATAATAACAGAGAACAGAAAATCACTTGCACCAAAAGTCTTAAATAAACACATATTGTAACTCAAGCTGAATTAAAAACATAAACGAACCAAGATACACTCAGAAATCTCACGTAGAGCCCACATACGTGTTTCTAGTGTTACTTTCAGTTCCTGTAATTTTACAGAAACATATTGCATTGTGCACGGTCATCTTCTTTTCGGATAAAGAATTTCCACACTTTGCTCTATGAGCAATTAACTACCTTGGTTTTTGTGGAAGAGCATAGCTTGGTCTTTCTGTTTCTTTTCTTCTCTTTCAGCAAGAGAAGTTTCTGAAGGCTTCTTCTCCTTGAATCTCATTGTCAAGCATCGTTCTGATCATAAGAAGTTAAATCCATCTGCGAAAACAAAAACATTCACAATCAGTTATTATAAACATTTAAAACACTGCAAAACTTGAGTCTTTTATCTATAAAGAGTCTTTGTGCATATAGGACAGACATGAGAGAGAACAAATATATCTCTTTTTTTGGGCAACTGAACAAATATATCTCTATAGGTTCTAAAATCTATATAAACATGTGTAAGTATTGACGCCATGTGTATATAACCTCTATTGTCTTCTTTTAGTAATAAAAATAGTTTTTTTAAAAAGGTTGGCTAGTTAAGTAGTAGCTGTTATTTTCACATATCATTAAAATTAGGAGAAATCTAATTGTTGAAATATGGGAAAAAAGCATTGATCTGTTTTGAAAAAAAAAAAAATATATATATATATATATGAAAAATACAATTTAAAGAGTTCTTTTCTAGATTCTTTAGGCAGGTACAATAAATTGGAATAAAGAAATACTAAAAGTAACGTTCAAATGTTTGTTGCAAGCTATTTTCTAGATTCTTGCAAGCTATTGTTTATATCAAGAAGAAAACTACATAGACTCTTCTTACGGTTTGTCATATTGTAGATCATGTTCAAAGGTTTGTTTATACTGACCTGCTTAAGTGTCGCGAATTTCTCGCTCCGTCTCCTTTCACTCTGATTCGACAATCCTGGATCTTGCTCTTTCTTCTCCAGCTGATCTCTCACCGTCACCACCTCCTGAACCTGTCGACGACTAATCTGACACATAGGAACACAACAAATATAAATGCATCAGCTAACAGAGATGAATGGAATGAATGAAAAAAAGAGGAGGTTTAAGCAATCAATACCTGAGAATTTGTCTATGTTTTGGATATCCATTTGAAAGTAGGGATGGTGGCTGACGATCTTCAAGCTTCCATGGTTAAACATAATAAAGAAGTAATATACATGATATAAAACTTAAAAAGAAGAATCTGAAAATAATATTACCTCAAGTTTCGATGTGAAACTGTCCCATCTAACACTCTGGGATATTTCTATTAGTTCATTCCATGCTGATTCCTAAACCAAATTTCATTTGTAGTTTTTATTATCTGAGCTCGTTGATTAATATTCAATGTAACTAAAAGGTTTTAGTGTATACATACTATACCTGAGAGGTGTTTTGAAGCCATTATAGATGTCTCCATTGCCATCAATGTAGATACCGATCATCATCTCCCAAAGTTCTGCCATCGATTTCATCACTTCCTTTAGCTTATCCTTCGTGATGAACCCTGTTTCACAGAAACAACATATACAAATATCAGCTAATCCATCTTATCATCAGTTAGATTGACGGTCACGTTCTCACAGAAGCGGGCATCATGGTCGACTGTAAATGAAACAGAACAAAGATTTCAACAAATCGGAAAAAGAATTTGCGGTTCATACGATTGAACATATAACTATTGAACAACTCTAATCTCAAGACAAAGAAGATGGGTGAGAATGCAAACCGGAAAATTTTCTCAGACAGTAAAAACACACAACATAACAACAGCGACTTCTCAAAATAATAATCGGTCGGGGTGGAATCAAAAAAGAGATTAATACAAACAGACACTGATAATTCTATAATGGATTCGAGCAGGCTCATAGTGGTGGAACATTCAATCAGTTAAACTAAAAAAAAGGGGTTTTAATACAAAACCTGAGAATCAACCAAAAGCATGTCGACGCCCATGAGCTCTCCACCACGGCGGACTTTTTCGCCTCCCAGAAGCGGAGCAAGCACACTTCGACGGTGGAGGAGGATCGGCCGGCCTGGAGATTGGAGAGGAGAACCAAAGCGTTAGCCATATCTTAGGGTTTTTTTTTTGTAAGAGTAACTAAAAGGATGAGAATGACCACGCTTACCTTCTTATATAGTCGTCTCCATCGCCAGACGCAATTAAATCCCGCATTGATTCTACATCGTGGTTGATCGATTGATGAGATGATCAAATCTGATGGTTCCGTTTCTCTGATATCGGGAGACGAAGGAGACGATAAGTCTACAGTGACGACCAAAGGTCCCCACTAAAGTTGTCTAAACGCAGCACATAATGTAAAGCATAACATAAAATACAATTGAATTGTACGAAAAATAATCAGATACGTCTTGATAGGATTTTAACAGGCCCAGTTACGTTTGTTTCGTAAGCCCAACTCGTATAGCAAAAGATTTAAATGAAACTCGGAGTTTTGAGTGGAGGGACACGTGTTGCACTCTCCTTAACCTATTTTATGTGCTGGCAAGAGGAAAAGGGAGTCCCCTTTTTCTTTATAATAATAGATGATTCACTTTCGGTGGTCAAAACAATGTGTGGCCTTTATATAAATGACTTTAAAGACATAGTAATCACTTCAGTTCGAAGTATAAATGACTTTACCATTGTTTTTATATATACTAGGTGATAACCCGCGCCTTTACGCGGAATGAATAGATTTTAAGAGATGATCAAATTGAATCAAATAGACATTATACATGTAAAATCATAAAAACAAATTACACTGTAGGTTTTAAACTTGTGTATTCGTTTTTGAAAGTTTACTTGGAACATATATCGTGGAAGTGAATCAATAAGAGTAAGTGGATATTAATAAAAGATAAATTATGATTTAAAATAAATATAACATAGATATATAATATATAATTGTTATCATTAAAAATCATAAATAAAAGATGAAACGAAACATATGAAATAGACAAATAAAACCATGCAGAAACAAAATATAACAAAACATAATTTGATTAAAAATTGCTAAAAAGCTGTTGTCAATAGTGCCGTAAGAGAGTGTAAAAGAAAAGTTAACAAAAGCTTAGAACACCCATGTTTCAGTAAATGATCAAATTGTGAAACTAAATCTTTCTTAATAATTACATGTATTTTATCTCCATGAAAAATAAAATAAAAAAAAAACTATAGCATTAACTGAAACAACATAATAGTAGTTGAAAAAAAAAATATAAAGACTAACAACAACTAATTTTTGCATCTACGAAATCTTTCTCAATGGTCTCCTCCAGCAGCAGCCGAGTATGACTTTCAAAGTTTAATGATTTCACTTTAATCTACAACATTGATTTCTTTGACTTCAAGTGAGAGATGAAATTTGTAGCATTTTATTTTTCTAGTCTTAATTCTTGTAGGTTGTGAAACTGTAGAGTAAAGTTCACTTGATTTTATATATAGTATACCCTACAGTTAGGGTTAGTTCCACTTAATTTCAAACAAAACGAAAATTCTCTCTTAAATTTAATACTAACAATCCCTAACTTTTTATTAAAAAAATTAAAAATTTTGGAAATTCTTACAATTAAGGAAGAAACAAATAGAAAATAATATTGACTATGAGATTTGACAATATTAAAGAAGCGACAAATTTTTATTGAATCATAATTTGGTCTATCAACATTTATGTTGATTGTTTAGTCAAAAAAATTGGTGCTTGAGTTAAGGGATTCAAGAGATCTCGTCAAATATATCTTCTATTTTAGATTCTCAATATATTAAAAAACTTACAAACTTTTTTAGTAATGTATATTGTAGCTTCTTTTTTTAATATATATAAAGAAGTGGATCAATATACGGTATTTAACGTCATATATTACTATAAGTTATTAATCAGATAAATTTCATATATAATTTAATGAAATATAATATATAATGTTATTACGTATGATTTTTTCTATTTGACTTTTGTCATGGACAAAACCAAAAAGTATTAATCGATTGTTTACAAAAAAAACATAACATTGAACAATATATTATGGTCATCGCCAATGAGACTTATGCAAGTTAATTTGGTCAATCCATATTCTCAGACCATTAAACGAAATAAATTATTATGGAAACTACTTAAGTTTGTGACTTTGTTATATATGGAAAACAATATCATAACATAAATGATTGATTGAAAAACTAATCATCTATTATTATGTTTAATGATTGTAGCAATTTATCATGTGTTATAACACAATTTGGACAGATTTGATAATGGCAAAACAATGTAATTTTTCTAGTAAAGAAAGGGTTTTTAAAAGAAGTGGGTAAGAGTGAATGTGAGAATGCCACCTAGGAAATGGCATTGTGTAAATAATACATCAACTTGAAGTTATTTTCTTTTAGTGCTCCTAAAATAATATATAGGGGATAATAGTAATAACCTACACAATCCTTATTTGCAGCGTTTCTGTTATGCTCATGAGAGTTTTGCATTTACAACCACGACTGGAAGGAATGATACAAGGCAATGCAGACAAAATGTAATGATCCCGGAATCTTATATCGTCATATTCTTAGCTTCTATAACAACAATTCATTACTCTGTGTCATCACTAGCAACTAAACACACAAAACAAGAAATGACGAGTTTCTGTATGCTAGCAATCTTCCCTTCAGGTGCTCGAATGCAAGATTCAACACAAATATATAACCATCCTATTCTACTCACCCATCATTAGATCCATACACGATTGGAACACGGTGCTTAAGACTTGTGGGACTTGTGAGGAGCTGTGCTCACTACGCACAAGCTCCACCAACAACGGAAAATGTTTGGTGCACACCTCTTGAACGAATCTCTTTTCAGTCCCATCAGTGCCTTCAGCACCGAGATCACTAAAGGAGACCTCGCTGCTGCTTCTGCCTTCGATGCTGCTCCCATGGATAGAATCCAGTTTTTGGGCTGCCTGATTTCTTCCAACTCTGCACCCTCAAACAATGTGCACTTCAGGTACATCTTCAGAATTTTTATACTCACTGTAATCAGTTGAGACTCTATATTTAGCTCCAAGGACACTCCTGGACTGTATGTTAGTAGGTCTTGAAGAACGTCTAGGTAGTCCTGGTGCGTGTCATTTTCGAAATGAAGCATGGGAGGTTCAGAGAGCTCCAAGATGGAGCATGCCCTCCTCACTTTCTTCTGCAGTATCAAATCAGAATTTAGCTGGTGGGCGTGTGATGTGATTGACGAGAGTATCTCTAGTATAACTGTGACGTGAGATGCCAACAATGACTGCTGATGGATCCGGTAGAGATTGGTCACTACCTGAACCAGGAGAAAATAGTAGTGTGAGAGTTCATCTGATTCATTAATTCTGTAGCCAAGGCAAATTAACACATACACAACATTCCGTACATAGTCAATATGCTGGCATGAGACACAGCTTGGCAACTCGTTGCATAGCAGAACATTTTTGTACTTTACCTGAACAACTTGTAACTGGACGGTTATGTGACCCTTTGTCCTCGAAACAACATAAGACATGGTTTGCAGGTTGTCCTCGTCCACGTCATCTTCATTACTATAGTCCTGATCAGACGATGTTTTCCTCATCTTGAATGTCATCTATAGTTCTCAGTATCTTCATGAAACTAGACAATGTCAATGACGCAGCCTCTTTCACCGCCAAAAAATACCTCCTTCCACTCATCTTCGGAGAACCTCCCACCCAAATTTGTCTGCCAATCGAAGCAACGCACCGATACCAGCTACTGTAGGACCCTGAGCTGGACTTCTTATAAGACCAGCAAGTAAAGATACCACACTTGAAAGCTGACACCTTATCACATCGAAAACACTGACAAATAGGTCCACCAGAGGACTCTGCCGCCATAGCTGAAGTCTGAGCATCCAAGAAACCCCATTAGAATGTGAAGAAAATGTGGATGGTCCTTTAGAAAGTAGATCATTCTCTGTCCACACACTGTTAAATATAGGATGTATAACAGAACTGAAAAACGCCGATCCAGAACATTCGTGAAAACAGATGGCCATGATCCTTTAAAATATTAAAGAGCACTTCCAAGGAGCTTTTACGAATTTCTAATCTGGAATCAGAAGTTAGTTTAGACAACCCTGCCATAAAATAAAAGAATATTGATTAGAACGCAGAGAGATGTCCTTTCCTAACTTCCCAGCAAATCAATATCAACTAAACTGGATGCATTGTTTATCAACTGAACAAGTATCTGAAAGTATCATTTCAAAGTTTAAAGTTGTCCAGAATATCTGTAAGTCGTTTAGTTCAAGGTATCATTTCACAGATTAAGAATATAATAGATTACCTGTGAGCAAAGGAACCCAATATGATATGTTCTCATCTATTTCCATAAAATTTTGGGTATTTGCTGCATATTCATCTGTTACTGGAGTACTGGGACTGCTAGACCTACCCTTCTCATTCCATACAAGGCCTCCGTCTGCAAGTTTTAATGCACAAAATCGTAGAAACGCGATGGCATTCAGGCTAACATCGTTGGTAAACTTGCTGTTAGTGAAAGTTATAAGACATCTAAACACAATCAGTAAAAGTCGTTGCCTCCGTCTCTGTGATATATGAAAAAATACTCTCGGACATTTTCTCCATTGTCTCAAAAGCCAACACCACAATATTCTTCCTTTCATCAGCTGCTGCAGTTGTGAAAACCTGAAAGGAGATTGACCACTTAGTCAAACTTGTCGATCACTACTTGGCATAATATCTTGGGTTCAGAGTTTCTTCCTCCTTAACATAATAATTCTTATCTCAGAGTTTCTTGGTTAACATGAGGTCAATCATATATGTTCACTTATAGGTGGCTGCTAGATATATTAATTACCTTGAAAACACTTTTCACCCTGATTTCACATTACTGACACGGCTGAGTACCATTTGAGAAATGCACCGAACTATTAGTTCTCTAATTTCAGAAGAACTGCTTTTCTGCATAACAATGACAAATGGTCGAAGAAATTCATTCTGGAAGTTGTAATTAGCCAGCTCTTCGCGTTCCAAGAACTTCATAGAAAGCTGTCGTAGTGAGTCCATAACGAATATTGCAACAGAAAGATTCTCTGATAAGCCTACAGATACAAAAAAATCTGACAGTATGCTCCATATGCGGGACCAGACTAGCCTGATACGGTTCATGTTGTTAGTGGCTGAACAGCAAGAAAAGAGAAATGTAAATACGCAAGTTGAAATCTTATTAGTCAATCAAGGTGATAACTCTAAACCAGCAGCCAAGACAGATGTATTCAATACGTCCATTTCCCATTCAACGTGTAATAGAAAGTATCAAAAGAAGAAAATCTTACGCGATCTCAACCAATTTTGTTGAGGCTAAATACTCGAGGATCCGTGGGAGACTGCAGTTCTGACATTGGACTTTGCACAGAGCTTTGACAAATGCTACTATGGCTTCAGTCTTCAAACGCTGGCTATGTGCATACACATTATTCAACTGAAAACTCCCGATCTGGTCAAGCAAATTCAAGTTTGCAATGAAGTTATTGATTTGATCCTGCCTCACAAGAGCCGACACATTTGGTCCAATGGCACTGCTATCGTATGACCCCCCTCGAACAACAGCCATCATCACCGGATCCTGGAGGGCTCCTTTTTCTTCAAATTGGGAAACCCCAAGGCTTTCTTCTCTTCTGTCTCGGATGAAGCAAAATAAGATGCATCACTTGGAGCACCCTCACCCAGTAATTGCAAATGCTCAATTCTAGAAAGACAAGTCAGAATATGCTCCCAAGCATCTTGCAAGTAGTTACCATCTTCAATGGCAATTGATATGATAGCCTGAATAGCAGAAGAGGTAACGATGAAATTATGAAGAGGTGAATCACGCATCCTTCTCTCCATTAAGGGAAGGGAGAAGATTTTCACAAGAGAAACAGATAATATCAACTCGTGAAAAACAGGAAACTAAAACATATGATGTATTTAGGTGAGTATGCCGTAGAATACGTTTTATCTTTGTGTGTCTTCTTTGAAAGCAAGATGTTAGGAACTTTAAAACAGAGAAGAACAACTGTTTTTGATTTATGAACAACGATTTCCATAAGAAAAAACTCACTTTAACAGCATCAACATTCTTTTGTTTCATATCTCCTGCGCAATGGAGATTTGTGAACTTGGCCATGGAATTGACCAAATGCATCTCTTTGCGTTATGCATACCCATAACTGCTGTAACATGAACGACATACCGAAAGCCTCGCAAGCATTCAACTGCAGCAAGCCTGTCATCACTCTGATCAAGTGTAACGCTGAATGCGGCAAGCATTGGTCCCCAGCAGACTTCAACCATAAAACGCAATATTGCAACATCTGTGACGACATGGTAAGCTGATCTACAAGACCGGAGAAAAAAAAAACAAGTCATGAGATTGATACTTTGACTGCAAGTCCAAATCCATTCCTCCACGGTATTTTCTTTTTTTTCGAAAAGAATTTTAAATTTATTCATCTCCAAAAAAAACTTTTTACAGAGTTAACTGCAAATGTCTAAAAAGATTTACTACAAATTACTCCAAATTTAAATCTCAAAGTTTAAAACTCCTAAACTTTTATCTTCTCCCAAACCAAATTCTCATTGCTTTCTCATACTTTGCTCAATTCTTCCTCTGGAGAGAAGTGACTATGTTTCTCCACGGTATTTTTCAACCTTAATTCTTCTCACAAATAGCTTATAGTGAATACACAAGGTAAATTAAAGGGTGAATATGATTTATTTACGTTGCAGGTTTTTCAGCTTCATCCGCTAATTTTACAGGTAACCCTACTCACTCAGCAGTATCATACCAAGAACAATCAGTCGTTATAATCCTTCATTAGTATACCATTTTATAATCAATAGCTATCTATTCCTATCGTCTCATCTCATTTTACACTAAGACCTTATATGAAAAGTGAATGAGCTAAAGCTTACTCTGATTTTTCCAGTCCTCGACCTGAACGTTTCTTGAATATGCTTTATAAGAAGACCGTTAGCCCCTACCGCTTTCTCTTCTGTCTGTGTCCAATAAACCAGATTGAGTATACCATCAAGACCCAGAAGCTTATTCAGGCCGTTGGACTGCCTGCTTTCGGGAGCAGAAGAATCAGAACTCATCTTTTATTTCATTTTTGACAACTTGGTCATAAAGCGCACCAAGGTACTCTTCTGGAAGATCTTTGCCATCATCAATGCCTCGGTTATTTCTAATAAAATCATCCCTGGTCATCTGTTTGTCAAGAAAAGCAAAAGCAAATGCAGAACCAGTAAATATACACTGTAAATCTTATAACAAAGCAAAAAACAATCTCCAATACTCAATAACAGTTTCTGAGCACAGAAATAACTTAGAAGTGTCAACACATGTAACTGCAGCCCAAAGCTAACGTATCATGGATTAAACAAATTCTCTGACAGCCAAGAAAACAAACCTTTTCTTTAACCATGATATTATGGGCGTCAGTGTTAAGCATTATCACGGAGTAT
>NW_026616873.1:0-21169 GCF_000801105.2 Raphanus sativus | reverse complement strand
CTATAGAGTTCAGATTCGAGATTCGTTGGTCCTAGATTTTGGTCATCCGTATACAAAACTTAGAGATAAATTGTTCATATCTCTTTCTTTTATGTGCTTCATTGTTTTATTTGCGTATGGCCGGGATCTGAGAATTTGAGGATTTGAAATATTTTTTAAAGAATTTTTGTAAATTTTTTTTTCAAAATTTAGAAACCATATCTACGTAAAAAAATTCCAAAATTTTAGATGCTAAGACCAAGTTTCACTGACTATATCTAGATCTGGCCTTGGATAACATCAATGTCTAGACGTTGTATAGTTGTAACTTTTTTTTATAGTTGCAATTTTTTTTTGAACGGCGACTTATAATTGTAATTTTATTGTGAACGAATAACTTCGAATCAAAATATTGAGCAGCCGTCAAAGTAAGATGAAGTCCCGTCGTTATACTTTAAACAAGAGACAAACATATCTTGCTCCTTCATATTTGATTCATATTTCTCATCTCTTTGTAGAGAGCTTAGTTTTGTAAATTGGATACTAAAGACTTACAAATACTATTAATTTCTTCAGATTCTATAATTACAACAAAATTACAAATTAAGATATAATGGCAACTTCATCATTTCCATAATCTAATGTTATCTCGCAATGTCCCCCACCCTCCCTAATGGATTGACTGACCCTTCAAATCGCAACTTTTCAAAATGTCACTCTTTCGTCTCTTTTGTTTTGTTCATCTTTTTGATCTTTTTAATTTGTCCTTTTATTGGTGTTACAATTATGTTGTCGGCTGATTACAATAGTATTCTTGGTTATCAATCAAGGTTTTGATTGTCAACCAGTTTTAAAATGACTAACAATACCACTGGTAGCTCATCTGAAATTTACCAAAATCAAGACACTCATCACTAGTTAACTACAATTTGAACAATAACTCAAAGTCCTTGTATATTCAGGTAGACAGGAGGAGATCCATATTGATAGATCAACCCATGAAGGTAATCATAGAGTAATTTCACAGTTTTATCATGTTCGTTAACTTTCTTTCTTTTTTCAAATAGATATTGATGCAGTATACATGGTAATAATATATATATATATAAGGTTTGACGTGATTGGCACTTACAAGAAAAAATGTGTCAGTTAAAGTTTGATATACCAACTAAAGATGGAGGTCACAACACGGTTGAAGATGTAACACATAACAAAAGGAATTGTTGAATCAGACTCAACTGGTGATAGGGGTCCCACTCTTCATTTATTTGATCTTTTCCACTAAACTTCTCATATTGATTAAATTTTCACCATTCTCTTCATATATGCTATTTCGACTAGTCATGCTAGCCTTTCACTGTCGGTTAAACGATGATTTTAAAGAGATACACTTGGACTTGGAACATTAGATTCGACGACATTATAGTCGAGTCATAGTCAACTCTTACTTGATGTTACACTCTAGGGCCAACGGAGTGATGATATTAATGTTACTATTATTAAATGAGCGTAATTATGATGCCTATAAAATCGATTGGATGATAATACCATATAACAAATTCAATAGAACATAAAACACAACAGATCTGTGACAGATTTTGAATGCATGGAAAATCTAATGCTATCCCTCAGCTAAGCTATGAAAAGCAACATAAAACACACTATTTTATCATGTATATATAATGAAAAGACCATTACTTAAAATACTTAGAACATAATTTTATTTTCAGTTTCATGCTTGCACATAGTGCTTGAAGTTTATCTTCAACTAAAGTATATGTTAATTATGTAACGCCGATTTGATATTCTGAATTAGATCTCTTTTATTTTAGAGCAATGATTTTTTGTTGTCAACATTTTTTTTTAGTTTTTTTCCGTCTGAAATGGAATTGATCACTAACAGCCAAACAAAGAGTTGAAGACCATAAAAAAGAATACTACTCGCAGCTGTATTTCAATGAAGGTTATACATTATAATTAGGTTCTAGTTTTTTTTAATGAATAGTATGGTTTCGGTAAATTCGTCTCTGGCCAATGAAATTTCAGATTTCAAGTTTAGTTTAGGGTTCTATATAGTAAGTAAAAAGAATTCAAATAGTTAGAGTTTTCAATTATTACTTCATGTGTATTATATTCAATTTGAAAAAAAATACAGCTTCATGTTTAGCCAAAAACATTTATATTTAATTTGTTCAAATAAGTTTTTTTTTATCAGAGTCATATTCTACTAGTGTATGGGTGGAAAACGTCAAATAGTGGGATACTGGTTCCCTAAAGAAGAAACCTCGCTTTTATTGAAAAATATATCATGTGACACATTCATTGATATGTAAAAAGCTGTCCTATGTTAACCTATATGATTGTGAAAATAGAATCTTTGTTTTACTTTCAGTGCTAACGTATAAATCTATATTAACAGTGCATCAAATATGAATGTACCTGGCCAAATGTAGTTTCTTATATGATTTTATAACTCTCTCTTTTTTGTTGGTTAATTATAATTACGGCTTGAGCAACATCTTCAACATGAGCACAATCATTAAACCAGAGCGGTAATTTGATTAAAGACTTGGGCAGCGAGATCGTTGAAATATCATGAACCAGATTGTAGTGTGATTGATAAAGATAATTTATATTTATTTCCATATCATAAATGAAACTAGTTTATTTGAAACAATGTTTGGTAATAACCAGGATTTGTGGCCTGTTGGTGTGGCTTATTGATGATTAATTTGAAAACAAAAGTCTAATACGGTGAAGTTACCAAAGTTCGAATCACAACTATTGCAAAATTAACATTTTAGCATTGTCAAAAACGGGAGACCGACATGTGGCAACACATGACTAGTGTAGACCACTTTTTCGGATCGGGATATCCATATGTAATTCAAAAAAATAAAATAATGTTTGGTTATTTAATTTTATACTCTTGATAACTCAATTATGGTTTGACAATTCCTAAAGCTTAGCTAAAAAACACGACAGACTAATGCATTTACGTGTAACTTGTTTTTTTCTACCAAGAGCGAGAAAGATTATACTTACTAATCTTTGTATAACAAGTTTGAAAATAATGACCCTATAAATGTGAATTATGTGAGTGACTTGACTATTCAAAAATGCAAAAATGAACCAACAAAGAAAAAAGATAAATATTCCAATCAGTGGTAGATCTTTGAAGGAAATATTCTCATTCGCACCAATATTCGATGGGGAAAAAAGTTAAGCTAAATATTCTTTCAATTATTTTGATGATCTTTAATATCAGTACTCAGAACAAAAATGTATGTCAAAATATAATCTTCAGAAGATAGGTAGTAGTCGAAATCCCAGAGGCAATTGACTTAAGCGAGTGAAGAGATGACACCTAGCCCATCTACATCTATCTATGTGGTTGGTTCAAAAAGAGAGGTCATGTTACTCTTTTTCTGTGTGATTTACCAAAAAGATGCTGTAAATTTTTGGTATTCGCGAGCGATTTATCTACTCTTAACATAGAATAATTTTACTTTTTACAAACGGTTAGATTACTTAATCTATTCTTAACGCCACAAAAAAAGTGGCTCGGCCATTCAACTACAACTATTTAAAGTTAAACCTTTTCTTTCATAAAGATATTCATGCAAAGATTAATCAGATCAACCGGGCTTCGTAGCCTGGTGGTAATGGAACCTCGGCTGAGGTGCCCGCCACCCAGCTTCGAAACCCGGCCACAGCGATTTAACATCCTTACTGCTGGGGCGCTGGACCCCTTCGGGGGATATTTGGGAAAGTGGCTGCCCAGACACCAGAGATATCAAAAAAAAAAAAGATTAATCAGATCATCTCGTATCCAAGGAATAGCAGAAACATATACTTCTCTGTTTAATAATAAGTGTTATTCTAATATTTTTTTTTTTATATTTCATATAAATTATATTTATTTTCAGTCAAAAATTAACTGCAAATAGTATTAATTTTATAAATAATTTTATTTATCTCAAATATTATTAGTCATAAAAGAGTAATAATAAATTATATATATTTCTGTCATTTTTTTAATCTGTGTGAAAAAAATGTCAAAATAACACTTATTTAAAAATGGAGAGAATATGATTATAACATAAGGAGAATGAAGACATACATATGGATTTGCACATTTTTATGAACTAAACATTGTGGAGAACATAATGTTATTCAGTTTCAAAAAAAAAAGAACATAATGTTATATAATTTTTCTGAAATTAAAAAATAAGTAGAGAAATTTTACCCAAAGAAAAAGGGATAGAGAAAGCGATGAAAGGTGAAGTATATGGTGGAAAACGGGTACCTGCTTCTGATTTGTCTCTTTCAAACTTTATGATGCAAAGCGACCCTTCTTTACTGCTTTTATTGCAATCGTTTGTGTCACTTTCTTTTCTTATTAATTTCATAAAGTTTTTATGATCGCATCCCTTGTTTTTATTTTGCCCTGACAGGACCGACACCGATCTTTCATACATCTTTCGGTAATAAATGTTATTGGATTCCTTTTTCATGTTACATCTTTGTATTTTATATTTTCCCGCTGACACAATTCAATGATACCGCTGACACAATACAACAATAAAAGTAGAATGACTTCATGAAGAATATATGGACGAGCCAGATGTTCGCTTCCTCAAGATTAAAACTTTAAAAGAACTTCTACTGCCGCTGACTTTAATGAACTCAGATTAAACTACTTCTACAGTTTAGTTTACTGTGTGATTTTGTAAACCTGAACACACTAATTGTTAATTGAAAGAAGAATATATTAGTTTTTGGTTAAAAGAGAGTAACAACCAATAGATGTCAATACAAAAATCCAATAAAAAATTTGAAGCTAGCATCTTTTTTTTCTTATTTGTTTTGCAAAGCTAAATCATAAACTAAAAATTAGAAGTTCAAGTACAGATTTTAAATTCGTCTGACTCAGTCACATCGTATGGATTATGACTTATGAGTGTACGTTTTTTTTAACATGGATTATTTAGTATACGTATGCATGAGATATTTATCGTGTATTTTGTAGATAGTTAATATGTGGTATGGGAAAAAAAAATTAAATAATACTCCCTCCGTTTCATATTATTTGTCGTTCTAAGTCTTTACACACAGATTAAGAAAACATTTAATTTTACATATTTCCAAAATAAATATACTATTACCCAATCACATCAACCAATATAAAAATAGAATAGAGAATATTTTCAATAAATTTTGCATTGGAAAACGAAAACGACACTTATTTTGAAACAAAAATTTTGCTCTCGAACGACATATTAATTTGAAACGGAGGGAGTAAATAAAATAGAAAAAATATTATTTGACTTGAACAATAAATAAATAAAGAATGATCTAAAAGACAAGCAACAAGAATCTGAGTATCTACCACCAGTCACCACCTGTTTCTGTTTGATTCCAAACTCTCACTTTCCCTACCCCCCTCGTGTCTGGGTCCCACTTGTGTACTCCTATCTACGGGTCCCACCTGTGTGTTCCACTCAACCCAACAGTGGTATCCTCTCTTCTTCTCCTTCCATAAATTATTTCCCCCACTAACATTTTGTTATTACAATTCCAAAAAATATTCAAATAGTAAAAATTAAATTTCGCATTTAATTTCCGTTCTTCAAAAAATTGTATTTTGTTATTTATATATGATCGCCGGCAATGCCAACGGCGGTGAACGTAGCGAAGCAATGCTTAACAACGGAATCATCCTACGCGCTAGAAGAAGCCGTGAACGTGGCGCGTCGACGAGGACACTCTCAAACGACGTCGCTTCACGCCGTCTCCGCTTTACTCTCTCTACCAACCTCCGTCTTACGCGACGCGTGCGCTCGTGTCCGAAACTCAGCTTACTCTCCTCGTCTCCAGTTCAAAGCTCTAGATCTCTGCCTCAGCGTTTCCTTAGACCGGATCCAATCGGGTCATCAACAACCCGGGTCCGATGACCCGCCCGTCTCGAACGCTCTCATGGCTGCGATAAAACGGTCTCAAGCTCACCAGCGTCGTCTCCCTGAGAGTTTCAGACTGTACCAAGAGATGTCTCAGAGTAACCAGAACCCAACTCCCTCTCTTGCGTGAAGGTGGAGCTTCGTCAGCTGATTCTCTCGATCTTGGATGATCCGGTTGTGAGTCGGGTTTTCGGTGAAGCGGGTTTTCGGAGCTCCGAGTTAAAGCTCTCTATTATCCGACCAATCCTCACCTCTTCCGTTATTCATCTCCCCGTGGAGAGCAACAACAGCCTCTGTTCCTTTGTAACGTAACCGGAAATCATACCGAACCGGAATTGAACCCGGTTCGATGGGGTTTCACTATTCCAAACCGGAAACTAACCGGAGATTCTTCTGATCACGGGAGGATCAGTCAAGTTTTTACGAGGGAAAAAGGGAGGAATCCGCTGCTTGTGGGTGTATCGGCTTACGGTGTACTAACCGATTTCTTAAACTCGCTCGAAAACCGAAGCGACGGTTTAACTGCGGTTAACATCGGTTCAGAACTATCCGACCAAATAAAAGTCAAGTTCGATAAAACGTTCGTCGACGCTAGGTTTCGCGACCTAGGGAAGGTGGCGGAGCAAGGCTCAGGACCTGGTTTGGTCTTGAACTACGGGGACTTGAGGGTATTCACCGACGGTGAAGGAAACGTGTCGGCGGCTAGTTACATCGTGAGTAAGGTTTCGGAGTTGTTGCGGAGATGCGGGAGGAGAGTGTGGTTGATCGGAGCGACGGCGAGCAACGACGTCTATGAGAAGATGTTGAGGAAGTTTCCGAACGTGGAGAAAGATTGGGACTTGCAGTTACTCACCATCACCACTACTCTTAGCTCTTGCTCGCCTCACCACAATCCAGGTCATTTTGTTATTCCTCTTTCGCGCGCGTTTCAGATCGTTAAACGCTTTGATCGCTCTTTTGATTACTTCAAACGCGTCGTTAATGACAGTTTTGAAGATCTATCGCTTGGTTTAACTTTTTCCTTTTAACACGAGTATTACTAAAACAAAACTAATGGAGTTCGAAAACATGTAAATTACTTTATCAAAAAAATATATGCTAATAGTCAAATCAAACAATTTAATACTAATAACTATTGTTAATATCTTGATAAAAAAAATATATATATAATAATATATATATATATATTCTTGACTAATATGTTACCAACAATAATATTTTGTGACATTGCTATTTAAGAAAACAACGTGTAAACGTATTGTTTAACTTAGTGCAAAAGCAACCGTTTTGATGTTCTATAATTTACATAAGATTTGTTGAGAAAGAAAACATTTTATTTTTAAAAATAATAATCATATTCTAGTTAGCGTTTTTCTGTATTTCTTTTTTGTGTGTTTATTGGCTGCATTTACAATTTCAAAATGATGTTTAGTAGAAGCATTTAACTTTTTATTTATTTATTTAATCACAAAACACAATGGTTTAGCATGTAAATATAAACATAAGATCATTTGAATGTAGAAACAGAGCATTGATGTACATTTGACTTTTTTTTGATCAAAAAACATTTGAATTTTATATTCCTCTCTTCACCAACTTTATGAGTGTATTTGCATTTTATATGTAACATACCATTTTCATCGATGATTTTGACGTGTTATATAATTAAATACAGTTTGATGGGATCGTTTGTTCCATTCGGTGGATTCTTCTCAACTCCTTGTGACCTGAAACTACCCTTCTCCGGTTTTAACAAGGAAATCACCGGACCGGTTTCTTCCATATCCGACCAGACCCAATCTACCTTGCCACCTTGGTTGCAGATGACCACAATAACCGATTTACACCAAAAATCTGATCCCAAGGTCCGTCTACTTTTCTCTTCTCCTACTTTTCATATCTCCCACACCCGTCAAAGTATGTTTCTTGCTCTACAAGCGTCCTCCGTTGAGAACGTAATTTCACTATGTTATGTTAATTTCCACGTGTATTTTACATTCCCTCAGTGCAGACCAAAGAAGTGTTGGACTCAGTTTGTGGAAATAAGTCGACGAGCAGTGCTTCTGCATCAACCGGTTCAGCTAAATCAGTCATGACTGATCTGAATCTGAGGATGTGTCAGGTCACCACAAGATTTGGTCGATCAGCGTCCTCCTCTTGTTTGGATAATCCAAGGGATCTCAACGCAGAGAGCTTCAAGATCATATACCAAAGATTAACCAATAGGGTTTCAGGGCAAGATGAGGCTGCTAGGGTTATCAGCTGCGCATTGTCACAACCGCCTAAGACTAGCACCAGAAGAGATGTTTGGCTCAATTTGGTTGGGCCAGATACCGTAGGCAAGAGGAGAATGTCTCTTGTACTTGCTGAGATTGTGTATCAAAGTGAACACAGATTCATGCCCGTTGATCTTGGTGTTGCGGATCATGGAGTGAGCGGTTGTGATGATGTGATGCGGCGGAGAGGAAAGACAATGGTGGATCATATCTTTGAAGTGATGTGTAGGAACCCTTTCTGCGTAGTGTTCCTTGAGAACATTGACAAGGCTGATGAGAAGCTGCAGGTAAGCTTGTCTAAGGCTATTGAAACTGGAAAGTTCATGGATTCGCATGGAAGAGAAGTTGGTATAGGTAACACAACGTTTGTTATGACCTCATCTTCAGTAGAAGATTCTGGAACAGTAGCCACTTATTCTGAAGAGCAACTCTTGAGAGTAAAAGGCAGGCAAGTGGAGATACGGATTGAAACTGTGTCCTGTCAGAGCTCAGAGAAAAAGAGGAAGCTAGGTTTGGGAGAAACTGTGGAGACGGGTAAAAGGTTGAACAGAACAACTAATGGAGTTCTTGATCTGAACCTTCCGGCGCAAGAAACCGAAGCCCATACTGAAGATAACTCAAAGCTGTGGTTAGTGAATTTAAAGAAACACGACAGTCTCATTGAGGTTCCTTTTAAGCCTTTTGACTTCGAAGGATTAGCAGAGAGAATCAAAAAGATATTAAAAGAAACATTTGCAAAGTGTGTGAGGTCAGATTGTTTGCTGGAGATTGACCCTAAGATCATGGAACGATTACTAGCGGCTGTTTACTTCTCGGACAATAGAATAAATATTATCAAAGAGTTGATGGAGAAAGTAATGGCTCAAGTGTTCTTGCATGTTAAAGAAAGGTATGAAATCACTTCTGGTTGTGTGGTAAAACTGGTTGGTCGAGACCTTGACGTTTTGGGTGAGGATGAAATGGACTTGTTCCTTGTAAAATCTCAGTAGGTTAAAGTGGTTAGCTGTGAAATTTATTTTGGGAAGTGTATAAGATATGGTAGAGTTTAGTTATAGGTTTTGTTGTCCTTTTGTGTTGCTATACTAGTATAATGTGTGTTATGATGATATCATATATAGTTGTGAGAGTGGGTCGTGTCCTTGTTTGTATGTATAAGTTTTCCTGTAAATTAAGAGATGTTTGCTTATATATATTTTAAATAAATATTGTAACCGAAGGGGTCAGCCTTCCAAGTACCTAAATCAATGTCATAAATATTGTACACCATTGGGTGACTGATCTAATTTGCTGATGAGTTTGGGAAATATTTTGGAGGCATAACAAAAGAAATCATATCGGTATAATAAAGTTTACTATGAGTTGACTTGACCATATATATACATGTAAAGAATTAGTAAAGAACCAAGTTTTGACAAGAAAAAGCATATCAAAGTCTTTTTTCCAAGTTGTTCTCTTCAAAGTTTATTTTATTTTATTTTTTGATAAAATTCTAAATTTATTGATCATCAGTAAAAATAATATTTATATACAAACTAATTTAGAAAACTAAAGTAAAAAATCTCCAAATAGAAGACCTAACTCCTTCCAGTACGTGTGCTGAACCATCGTTGAAACAAGCCGATAAGATGTGGCTTCTCGTGTAGAGAGTATCTTTTGTCGTATGGTTTTGTCAATAACCTTCAAAGTTTCTTACTTATAGCATTTATAGTATAAAACAGTCATACAGATGAAACTTATAACAGTGGATCTGGTCAGACAAAAAATAGTTGAATGTCTTTTAAATTAAAAATATTTTGTCCAGATATAATTAAAAACTACTGTAATTGCACCTCAACTAATTTCCAAGTTTTGTAACCAACATACAACTATTGGGAACATATATTTAACTGGAGCACCTGAATTTAGTGGATGGGTTAGGTTAATTCTCTTTGAGATTTTTATTCTTTTCCGTAATCAAAACAAAGTGATTGATTTAGCTTGGAAATGTATTAAGTATAACTAGGGCTGGGCATTCGGGTACCCATTCGGGTTTCGGTTCAATCCATTCGGGTTTCGGATTTTCGGGGTCAAAGATTTCAGCCCCATTCGGATATTTCTAAATTTCGGTCCGGGTTCGGTTCGGATCTTTGCGGGCTCGGTTCGGGTTCGGATAACCCATTTAAAATGTTTTTAAATTTTCAAAATTCATTATTACTTTAAATTTTCAAAATCTATAAGAAAGATAATATATTACATATAAATTAACATATATGTCAAAATACCTTAATTTAATATATAAATTAGTTTTCTTTAAATATTTGGATAAAAAATCAATAGATATTTAACTATTTTGGTGTTTTCAGTATACTTTAGCTATTTTAAATATTTATTTTTGACTATTTGCATATATTTTCCGAGTATTTTGGAAAACTTAAAGGTATCTTATATATTTTTAATATTTAAATATACATTATATATAAAAATAATGTATATATTTAAGTATATAAATTTATTTCGGATACATTCGGGTACCCAAAATATTTCGGTTCGGATCGGGTTCGGTTTCGGTTCTTTAAATACCGAAATTTTGAACCCGTTCGGATATTTAATCAATTTCGGTTCGGGTTCGGTGCTACTTTTTCGGATCGGGTTCGGTTCGGTTTTTCGGGTTCGGATTTTTTGCCCAGCCCTAAGTATAACATACAAAATCAAGACTTGTTTAGGAAAACAAAACAGGTACATGAACTACAATTTAGCCCAATAAAAGATGTTATCCAAAGGTCCCGTTATCTAAGAACATCTCCAACCTATGCTATATTTGCCTCTACACTCTATAATAGAGTAAAATCTAATCCAACCCATCTCTATTTCTTTTCTTAAAATAGAGATTTGCTATTTTTACCTCTATATTTAGGAGAAAAAGAGCATTCCTCTATAATAGAAGTATACTTTTTTATTTGCAAAATGGTCTTTTAACTTTTTGTGATTATAATTAAAATACATGTTTATAGATAAATATAATTCTTTTTACATATAATAACACATTTTTAGTTTACATAATAATTTTTAAACTTTCACAATTATAAATAATCATAAATAAAAATACTATTAATTTATTCAAAATTGAAAAAATTAACAAATGAGATTTAACGTTTTATTTAACTGAAACTAAAACTAAAATTTAACTATTAAAAAATTTACATATCTTTAGCATATTAATAAAAAATCTTTAAATTCAACATAAATATTAATCAATATTTATTTCTCACTTCGAAATGCATTAACAAATTATTTATGTGAAAATATAGTATTATGGTTAGGTAATGTCTACTTTATTTTATTTTATTATACATGATAGCTTTTTGTAATAATTTTTTTAGTTTAAATAATATTGTAATTTTATGAAAATTAAAAAATTACATGATTGGATGAATTTTCTACATTTATAAATAAAAGGTCTTAGGTGTAAGATAATAAAAAACCTTTTAAGAATATTCCTTTTTAGAGTAAGAATTAGAGAAATAGATTGGAGAAGAACACATCTCTATGATAAAGTTCCTCTATTATAGAGAAAAAAATAAGGAAATACATTGGAGATGGTCTAATTAGCTAAAAGAATTAATACTTCCGGATGAGACTTTTGTTATTAAAAAAAGTTGAATGGGTGTTGTTTATTCCCCTCAAGAAACTTGCTTTTGCTCATTATAAAAAAAACACATTTTGAAAAAATCAATGAGTTTGATCAAAAAAAAAGAAAAAAATCAATGAGATAGGAGAGAATAATATAATAGTAATATTTATGCAAAAGACTAAACAAATATGAAAACAGTCAGCAAAACAGCGAAACAGCGACATCCTTACCTTTTAAAAGTTGCCCAGTTTTGACTTTTGACCTAAACCATTTCCATGATGACGAGTAGAAGAAACAAAAACATAATACAAAATAAAGGAGACTAAGAAAGGTAGACGAAAGAAAGAGGACAACGTCCTCTCTTCTTCTTCTTCTTCGCAACGAAGCTTTCTTATAAAAGGAGCCTTTACATCTCTCCCTATTAATCCTTCTTCTTTAGAAACACAAACCCTTCTTCTACTTCTTCTTTAACCCTGCAAAGTTATATCTTCTTCTCACAGAAGAGATGTGCGGCTCCGAGAGAAACCTCTGCTCTTCAAGAACCGTGAGGGCCAAGTTAGAAGAAGGTGTTGACGCCACCATTTATCTTCTTGAATCCGCAGCCTGCGACGATCTTCAATCGTTCAAGAGACAAACCGAAGAGAACTCGGTAGATATCAATGAACCGGGCTTGTGGTACTGCAAACGGGTCGGGTCCAAGAAGATTGGTTTCCAAGAAAGAACACCTCTCATGGTTGCTGCTATGTACGGAAGCATCCAAGTTCTAAGTTACATAATCTCCACAGGAAGAAGATCCGACGTGAACAGAGTTTCAAGCGACGAGGAGAAACTCACTGCTCTTCACTGTGCTGTTTCTGGCTGTTCTGTCTCTGTCGTCCAAGTCATCAAGATCTTGCTTGATGCCTCTGCTTCACCTAACTGCCTTGACGCTAAGGGGAATAAACCGGTTGACCTATTGGTTCGTGCTTCTCGGTTTATACCTAACCAAACTAGAAAAGCGGTTGAGATTTTGTGAACCGGAATTAGTTTAGAAGAGGAGGAAGTGGTGAAGAGTGTTGTGACTAAGTATCCAGCCGATGCATCCCTTCCCGATATCAACGAAGGTGTTTACGTGACCGACGAGTTTAGGATGTTTAGCTTCAAGGTCAAGCCATGTTCTAGGGCTTACTCTCACGACTGGACCGAGTGTCCTTTTGTTCACCCTGGTGAGAACGCCAGGAGGAGAGATCCGAGGAAGTATCCTTACACTTGTGTCCCTTGTCCTGAGTTTCGTAAAGGGTCTTGTCCTAAAGGAGATTCTTGCGAGTACGCGCACGGTGTTTTCGAGTCTTGGCTTCACCCTGCTCAGTATAGGACACGGCTGCGCAAGGAAGGTTTGTTTCTTTGCTCATAGGAGGGAAGAGTTGAGAGCTGTTAACGCTTCAACTGGATCAGCAATGGTTTCACAGCCAATGGGTGATAATGGTGTTACTTTGTCTCCAAGAAACGATTGTTTATGGCAGAACAGAGTTAATAGTCTTACACCACCACCGTTGCAGCTTAGCGGTAGTAGATTGAAGTCTAGTTTGAGTGCTAGAGATAAGGATATTAAGATGGAGCTAAGGCTTCGTGGTTCTTATGATTCTTCTTCTTCTGTGATGCAACATCAATCTCCAAGCAGGAACCACGGGTTCGAGTCTTCAGCAGCTATGGCAGCTGCGGTGATGAACGCGAGATCCTCAGCGTTTGCTAGACGCAGTTTGAGTTTCAAGCCAGCTCCGGTAGCTACTTCGAATGTTGTCTCGGAGTGGGGATCACCAAATGGGAAGCTTGAGTGGGGAATGCAAAGGGAGGAGCTGAACAAGATGAGGAGAAGCGCCTCCTTTGGCATTCATGGAAACAACAACAATGTGTCGCGTCCTGTTAGAGACTACAGTGATGAGCCAGATGTGTCATGGGTGAACTCTTTGGTGAAAGACAGTGCGCCAGAGAGAGCCTTTGGGTTGAATGAGCGGGTAGGGAACACGTTTAAGCTGCCGTTGTGGGCAGAGCAAATGTACATAGACCATGAGAAGCAGCAGATTGTGGCATAAGAAGTAGAAAGACTGAGGGGGGTGTATTGAATTGTTGATTTTAGAGTGTTTTGGTTTTGTTTTAAAATCCCCTGTTATTCAACTAATGATTTCTATTTTTTTTCTCAAATCTTGTGTTATTGAATATAACATTTATCTAAAATCATCACAAATCACTTACAATTTACTGTTATTCAATTAACAATTTACAAAAACTAAATCAAATCTACTGTTATTGAAAGACAAACTATTCTGAAACAAAAAATCTAACAAAAGGATTTGAAGCAACGAAATCTATGATTTTTAGTCAAAACTAGTGTAATACAAATCACACCTCTATACCTGTTATTTGACAAAACCCAGAAGCAATATAAAAATTTGGCCAAAGAAATCGATGATCCATATTTCAAGTGCTACGACTCCACCACAATCTCTCACAAACCAATGTCTACACCACAAAATTTCTCTCTATACCTCTATGTTGACCTGAACTTCGACAACGTCTCCGCACTTTTGCTTTCTCGCAAGCACGACAGTGACGATGAAGCTTCTGCTACCTTCGTCGATTCCTTATCATGGTTCTCGAAACACGTTGCTTCAACTCTCAAAAGCTTTAGGAAGTATTCTGTGAGAGTACTGCTCCAAATATGCAAGCTAAAGTAGTAGATCGAATATGTGTTTTGATTGAACAGAGAAGAAGGACTTCTCGAAGAACACGTTGCTTTAACTTTCAAAAGCTTTATGGGCTGTTCTTTACAAAAAAAAAATATGATAAGCTTCTTTTTGTTTACGTTTTTTTTTTATTAGGATTAGATAGGTATATTATGTGTATATCTATGTGTATAAGATCAGTAACATGGGGGTGGGGAGAGGCTTGCAAAACTGAGGATAGGATACGTGCATCAATCACTCTTTTATTTATCAAAGTGAGTATTCTTTTCAGTTTACTTTTGTTTCAGACTAGTTTCATTATTTTGTGTACTTGTCATGAATCTGAATGATGTTTGTCTATGAGTTTGAGTCTTTCCCGGTTAATTTAGAACTTGACAATTCACTATTTGTTATAAAGACTATAGATTAGTTAGTTAAGTTTTTTTTTTTAATCTCTATGGTGTTATATGACTAGTTGCCTTCTAAAAAATGTGAGATCCTAAAGACATAAAAGGTAAATGTCAATACTATTCATGGTTTGAACATGTGCACAAGTTGTTATTGATGTTACTAGTGGAAGCCATCAATCAAGGTTTTTGTGATGCCAATGGTAAATTCAACAAATTGATGGTGGAATCCAGAATACTAACAATTCTACAACAACAACTTGGATCTACAAAAACCTATGGCCACTATAAAATAGGATGAAGATCTTGAAGTTTAGTACCAAAGCTTTGCAGTTTTTATTGTTGCAGATCTGGTTTTGGGTGGAACTCTGAAACGAAAAGAAAAACAGAGCAGATGACGAAGTATTGAATGTGTATCCATATGTGAATGTGATTCTGAAGAGATAAAGACGATAACAAAACACTGCAACTGGACAGAATGCAGTGGGACTGAGTGATTCTAACAGGCCTATCAATTTGAAGAAAGCGAGAAGACAAATGATAATGACTTTGTCGGTGTGATAGATGATGCAGAAAGAATAATATACGAGCAACCATTTGAATATCACGTTCTTAAATAATTGAACAAATAGATTAGTAATATCAAATGATCTAAAGCACTCTGAAATTTAAGATAAAATCTCACCAAAATCTTTTTTTATTTTTGTAAATCTCACCCATATAAATGAGATTTTAGTTCACATCTCTTCAAACTCCAGTTTTTCTCAAATCCAATCAAACTATTAAAATCCTCAATTCAATACACCCCGTGAGACTTCATTGCTTTTTCTTATGGGCCTTGTGAGGGATTAAACTCACACCTAGATTTAGATCAGGTTTTATGTTTAGGAAAGGTTAGGGAAAGATTATCGCGGGCTGAATCCCGTAAGAACTTGATGAATGAACTTCGATTTGTATTGATATAATAGAAAATGGGATGGTTACAAGAAGATGTATCTCACGATGAATATAAAGATTACAAGAGTATTATCATAAGAATGTTTTGGTGAATGTTGAGTGAAAATATGAGTTGGATCGGATCTTCTTTCTTGATTTGCTTTCTCTTTAAATAGCTTCAGGTCCCGCTTGATCGTAGCCAACTGGTTCCCGAGATCCCCTCCGTGATTTGAGGGGTTTGTAACAGCTCCCCTTTGACCGGGTCCTGCGACTATTTATTTGTCCACGAGCTACCTCTTTGATCGGGTCCTGCGCCTGTTTACTTGTCAACGAGCTGCCTCTTTTCCTTGACCTCTCTGATAAACATCTCCAGCTCACAGCCTCCGGATCTGACTTAGCTGTTTTTGAAGATTGAATTCATGATGGGCCTTTCGCGGCCCGTTATCATTTCTTATTGTCTATCACTAGCTAGGGGGTCATATTTGGGCCCAACAGTTGCCCCCAGCTTTCGAGATAAGATTCCTTATCTCGGAAGCTAGACCTAGCCGCCGAGCATCAATCTTTTTGTTGAGATCTCGAGCAACAGTTATCTTTATTGAAGATTTCTTTTGCTTAATCTGATGGCTACGATTGCGTATGAAAAGGAGCAAGTATCCGACTTCTCGGCCAGCAAGCTTCCCATTCCTCAATTCTCAGAGAGTTCAGGTACTTTCGAGATTAACATGTTTAATCTATCCTTTTCCGAAGAGTATGGTTCTAACTTAGGTTTGGTGGGTCCTGATTCAGCTCCAGTCGAGACGTCCCAGATGGGCGATGACAAGGAGGCAGATGAGGGAGATCCAGCCAAAGAAAGTGATCCAGTCAAGGGAGACAAGGATGTCGGGATGAGCTCCCGTGATAATGATGGCTAAGAGCTGCGGCTCTTTTTGAATTGTAATGTTGCTTTTCATGACTTTTGCCCAATGGGCTTTGTTTACGTTTCAGACTTATAGCCTGAGGAGGCTTTTAAACCTTAGGGTCTTCTGAACCCTCGTTAGCCTAAGAGGCTTTTAAACCCTTTTATTCAAATTTCGGTTTTGTTTTTCGTATTAAGTCATTTGACTTGGTTTGATCGTTTCTTGGATGAGATTGACTTTTGTCAAGTGGAAGTTTTGGTTTGGACATGTATCGTGATTATTATATACAATGTCCAATGACTTATCAGGTCTCGAAGATTTCGAGTACATTCGATTACGAGGATCCTTAGAAGGAGTTCCTGAAACATTGAGATTAGCTCAGGGTTTTTAGGAACCTGAGCTACTCTGAAGACCTTAGGAGGGGGTTCATGGGAACCTGAACTTGTTTGTGGGATTTTAAGACCCGTTGAGACTTGCTTAGGATTTTAAGACCTTTGTGATTTGATGAGGATTTTAAGACCTCGGAGATTTGATAAGGATTTTAAGACCTTGGAGAATTGACAAGGATTTTAAGACCTTGGAGATTTGGTAAGGATTTTAAGACCTTAGAGATTTGGTAAGGATTTTAAGACCTTGGAGAATTGACAAGGATTTTAAGACCTTGGAGATTTGGTAAGGATTTTAAGACCTTGGAGATTTGGTAAGGATTTTAAGACCTTGGGTCCAGGTTCGTCGAGACCTGATATTGCTTGAAGGATTTTAAGACCTTCGAGGTTACTAAGGATTTTAAGACCTTAGGTTCAGGTTCGTGGAGACCTGAGTTTGTTGGAAGGATTTTAAGACCTTCGAGATTACTGAGGATTTTAGGTTCAGGTTGACGGAGACCTGAATTTGTTCGAAGGGTTTTAAGACCTTAGGTTCAGGTTCACGGAGACCTGAATTTGTTCGAAGGTTTTAAGACCTTAGGTTCAGGTTCACGGAGACCTGAATTATTCGAAGGGTTTTAAGACCTTAGGTTCAGGTTCACGGAGACCTGAATTTATTCGAAGGGTTTTAAGACCTTAGGTTCAGGTTCATTGAGACCTGAATTTGTTCGAAGGATTTTAAGACCTTAGGTTCAGGTTCATTGAGACCTGAATTTGTTCGAAGGGTTTTAAGACCTTAGGTTCAGGTTCACGGAGACCTGAATTTATTCGAAGGGTTTTAAGACCTTAGGTTCAGGTTCACGGAGACCTGAATTTATTCGAAGGGTTTTAAGACCTTAGGTTCAGGTTCACGGAGACCTGAATTTATTCGAAGGGTTTTAAGACCTTAGGTTCAGGTTCATTGAGACCTGAATTTGTTAAAAAGTCAAGGTATCGAAGATAATTGCTTTATTGATAATAGGATACATGGTATCACAATAATCATACAATCGCTGTTTGGGCTATATGTTCTCAAACATATGCCCCCTTTCGCCATGGTGGAAAGAGTGTTAAAATGAGATTGGGGTTACACTCATGACACAATTACCTACGTACCCAGTCAAGGGGTCAAGCCTAACGTAATTCGAGGAATTTAAGTACCTAATGATAGTATTTCTTCAGATTTGTGGCATTCCACGATCTGATTTCAGGTACCTCGGTTCGTACCTTCAGGAGCTTATAGACGCCAGGTCGTACCACGTAGACAATCCGGTAAGGACCTTCCCAATTGGTCCTTAGTTTCCCAGCATCTGGTTCTTTGGTTCCTTCGAAAACTTTCCTAAGTACTAGGTCACATACAACGAATTGTTGGGGCCTGACTTTGGAATTGTAATGTCGGGCCATTGCTTGCTGATAGTTTTGAATCCGAAGCAAAACTTGGTCTTGTCGTTCCTCGATTAAATCAACGCTGTCTGATAAGAGCTGGTCGTTAGCTTCGGGATCAGACGTACAGAGCTCTCGACGGAGGCTCCCAGTGGAGGTTTCCGCCGGAACGACAGCTTCCGTTTCGTAGGCTAAAGAGAAAAGGGTTTCTTCTGTAGCCTTTCTAGGGGTGGTTCGTCATGCCCAAAGTACTTCAGGTATCTTTTCAGACCAGGTTTTCTTGTTGGTTCCGAGGCGTTTCTTGAGGTTTGCTAATATTGACTTATTAGCAGCCTCCGCCTGACCGTTGCCTTGAGGTCGTCGAGGTGTTGAGAAGGTAGGGCGGATATTTCACTTGTCGCAAAATGCTTTGAAGTCGCGAGAAATGAACTGTCCTCCATTGTTGGTTACGATCTCATACGGGACGCCGTGGCGGCAGACAATGTCTTTCCACACAAATCCTTCGACTTTGAATCTAGTTATCTGTTGGAAAGCTTCAGCTTCTATCCACTTCGTGAAGTAGTCTGCCAAGGCCAAGAGGAAGCGTAGCTTCTGCCTTCCTCTTTCTGACGTTATGAGTGGTTCTACGATGTCCATGAACCACCTCATGAATGGGTACTGAGCGGATATTGAGGATAATTTTTCCGCAGGCTGGTGTATAATCGGTGCATGCCTTTGGCATTTATCACATGAAGAGGAGTAAACCTCGCAGTCATCTATAATGGTGGGCCAGAAATAACCCTGTCTTTTGATTCGGATAGCTAGAGCTCTGCCCCCAGAGTGGTTTCCCCAGGAGCATGCGTGCATTTCTTTCATAAGATTGATAGCATCGAGGCCATGGACGCATTTTAGGTAAGGTCCGGAAATGCTTCGTTTATGGAGGGCTGACTTGATTATGCAGTATCTTGCGCTTAATGCTTTGATTTCGGGCCTCCCACTTATTGGAGGGGATCTTACCCTACAAGATGTACTGCATGATCGGTATTCTCCAATCCTCTCTCCCAATGATTTTGTCATGAAGAGATGAGGGCGGGTCTTGTTCAGGTCCCTGAGTGTCGTGACCTGATATGTCTTGTTCAGGTCCCTGGGTGTCGTGACCTGATGTCTTATTGCCCCCGGAGATATTGGTCGGATTAGGCTCGAAGGAGTCTGAATTCTGAGGAATATCTCCAGTTCTGTTGTTGTTCTCTGGAGTCTGGGTCGTTTCTTCGGATGCGCTTTCAAAAGCAGAACGACTCCTGGTCCTGGCTGCGTGGACAGGTGAATCCGAGGTCTGGATCTTGCCCCCGGAGGTATGCTTTTTAAAGCTAGGAATTCTGGTTTTTGGGAACCAGTACGTTGTAAGAACTTGGGTTGCTACCGTCTGGGGGTAGCTACCTTCCGTTTGCTCTTTTGGCTTGCTATCGATCTCAGCTTTGGTAGCTATGTCGATATTTTGCTTTTCGATTCCCTTTACGGGTATGATCCGTTTTACGAGGGGGTCTGATGCTGACGCTAAAGCAGCCAGCGCGTCTGCTGAGGAGTTCTCTCCTCGTGGGATCCTTGTTAGTTCAAATCTGTTGAACTGCTTAGTGAGGTTCCGGACAACTTCTAGGTATGCCCCCATTCTTTCGTCCCTTGTTTCATACTCGCCGTGGAACTGGCTAGCTACTAGCTGTGAATCACTATAAGCGTTCAGCTCTCGAATTCCGAGGCTTAGGGCGAGTTTTAATCCTGCAATTAATGCTTCGTATTCAGCCTCGTTATTAGAAGCGCTGAATCCGAGCCTGTAGGATTGTTGGATGGTTTCTCCAGCTGAGGAGGTCAGCCTTAGACCGATGCCGGAACCTTGTCTTGGCGAGGCTCGTCAATGTACAGACTCCACTTCGGAGCTTCCGTTTCCAAGTCTAGTTGTTCGGAAGCTAGCTCGATTATGAAATCGGCAAGGACCTGAGCTTTTGCTGCTGCTCGAGGTCTATACTCGATATCGTATTCACTGAGCTCTATGGCCCATTTAGCAAATCGTCATGATTGGCTAGGGCTGTGCAAAATTGTTCGCAATGGTTGTGAAGTCATTACGACGATTGAGTGCGATTGGAAATAAGGTCATAATTTTTTGGCAGTTGTTACGACAGCTAGAGCTAGTTTTTCCATAGTAGGGTATCTAGTTTCGGCGTCTATCAGACTCTTGCTGGTATAATAGACAGGTCTTTGCTCGTTTTGCTCTTCTCGTACCTGCACACCACTAACTACAGCAGTTGTTACGGCGAGGTAAAGATATAGCGGTTCTCCCATACTGGTTTAGCCAGGATCGGAGGTTCGAAAAAGTAAGCTTTCAATTGTTTGAAGGCTTCCTCGCACTTTTCGTCCCATAAGAACTTCTTATTATTTTTTAGAAGTTTGTAGAATGGGAGGCACTTATCGGTGGACCTGGATATGAATCGATTTAATGATGCGATTCGTCCAGTCAATGTCTGTACCTCTCTTGTCTTAGGTGACGGATTTCCTGAAGCTAGCTATCTGTTTTGGGTTGGCTTCGATGCCTCTTTCGGTTACGAGGTAGCCGAGGAACTCGCTGAAGGTACCCCGAAGATGCAC